>NW_027305600.1:0-184000 GCF_039555335.1 Amphiura filiformis
CATATTTTTCTGATTTTTGAAAATGGACTTAGCCTCATTTTGGAGGTCAATTTGACCTCTTTTTCCCACTCGCTGCACAATGTGGGCTTTTTACTGCATCATAAAAAGATGCGCCAACAAGATCCCAATTTTATTTTTCATCGTCTAGCTTCTTTGGCGACCAGTAGACAAAAAACAAGCAACAGCTAATTGGGATCATGTGGGCGCACTAATATAAAAGAGGTCAAAGGTCACGCTTTGTGCCAAAGTGATGCATATTTGCCTATGTGCAGCACGAAAGTGGAACTTTGACCCGCAATAAAAAATGTGCGCCAACAAGATCCCATCTTACTTTTTGGATGATTGGATAAAGGGGCTTATGGGCTATTTCATTATAAATGACAACATTGAGTCCCAAAAGGGGTCAAAATTCAAACTCATTTATTTCATGCAAATTCATTATCATTTCAAAGTTCAGATGGTGTGTCAATAATTCTCAAAATATTAGAGCGTCAAACCCTCAGGAACCATTAAAAAATTAAATTGAATTTTTGCTGTGTAAAACATAGCTGCCGTCTGGAGGGGACATTTTTGTAAACAATTTAAGACAGAACTTGGAAAGAGTATATGTAACCAACATTGGGTTCATACTTATTCATATTTAGTCTGTAATAATTGTTGTATGTTCCTTTACACTTCAGTGTCTTAAATATGCCAGTTTCAATATAAAACAATTAGTAAATTGATACTAATCCAGATAAATGGTGCAAAATTACTACATATTTTAAGGATAAACTTTATCTTCACATGAAAAATTCATGAAATAGTCATTTTGTCCTGCCCAATAGCTACACTGATGCATAAGTGAGTATTCTGCGTTAATCTGTTGTACTAGTCATGGAAAACGTAAAATAAAAGACCCCTCCTGTGTCATTTGTTCTGGATAGGACACATTTTTTAACACATAATAAAGCATACTTTAACTTTAGAAATAGCTGCATCAATATTATTGCATCAATATTATTGCATAAAAGATCCCCAGCATTTAAAATCCACTACAAACAGGGTTAATATTCTGGTTAAATTAGGAATATTGCAATTTTAGCTAACCGAAGTTCAATGCAGAATAATATCATATGTGTTCTCAACAACTGGACAATAATTTGAACACTAAAGTGGTTTGTAAGCATAATTTGCAATAAAATGCAAAAATTTCTTGTGGGTTTGGCTCTTTGAAATTTTTATTTTTTAGTTTGTTTACCAATTCATGGAAATGACATAATTGTGCTGGAGAGGACATTTGTTAAATTGCAAACAGAATCGTGGATACAGGCTTGCAAAATGCAACAAATACCAAATCATGTGCCACCTTGGTAGAAGGAAGACCACGCTTCCTCTACAAATTTCACATTCTATGATATAATCCTTCTTATTTCAACAATTAGTAATTAACTTCAGTTCTGGAGAGGACAAATTTTAACGCGAACTGTGGTATCAAGAACAAGTGGTCTACTGTATGTAAAATAAATGAATTCCTCAATCAGTGCCCTGTCCCATCAATTGGTAATATAACACAGATTATACAGGTAGGGTAAGGGTTTATATTTTCTCTTTAATGTTAACAAAAATGGAGGCATGAATTGGAGAGGACACTCATTTTTTTATTTAACGCAAAATGCCAATTTTGCAAGAATCTACGGAATTTTAACATTTTTGCACCAATTTTCACCATTCAACTTGCATGATGTTCCACACATATCATATTTTCATTGCAACAAGCACATTGCCATAGAATGTACCTAATTTTTCAAAGAATTAATTCAGAATACATGGGCAAAATGAAATGGGACTCCAAAATTGGGTTAAAAATGTACCTTTTGGCAATTTTTTTATACAAAAAAGAGACAGAATTCTGTAAAAATGCTCATGTAGCTTGTAGTTTGTGGCATACTTAGAATTAAGTTAATAACACTGCATTATCACCCTAATTATATCAACCAGATATGATAAAAGCCATTTTTGTGAACGTGTCATTTATAATGAAATAGCCCTTTAAATGTATAACTGATAACAAGTAAAAAAAAAGTGGGATCATGTGGGCGCACTAATTCAATAGAGGTCAAAGTTCATACTTTGTGCCGAATTGGCATTACATTGCCTATGTGCAGCACAAAAGTAGAACTTTGACCATAATAAAATAATGCGCCAACAAGATCCCATCTTACTTTTGGATGATTGGATAAAGGGGCTTATGTATAACTGATAACAAGTAAAAAAAAAGTGGGATCATGTGGGCGGACTAATTCATTAGAGGTCAAAGTTCATACTTCATACAAAATTAAACGATTTTTAGCCTAAAGTTGCCGAATTCAGCAACCTTTCACTCAAAGTATTTTGACAAAATTTTTTTTTACTCTCACCAACTACCATGATGGAATCAGCATCATCTGAAATGCACTCACACAATTTTCTATGAGACATGTCTGGTGATCCCCATTGAAAAAAAAATTCGGCACAAAGTATGAACTTTGACCTCTATTGAATTAGTGCGCCCACATGATCCCACTTTTTTTTTACTTGTTATTAGTTATACATAAGCCCCTTTATCCAATCATCCAAAAAGTAAGATGGGATCTTGTTGGCGCACAATTATATTGCAGGTCAAAGTTCCACTTTTGTGCTGCACATAGGCAAAATAATGCCAATTCGGCACAAAGTATGAACTTTGACCTCTATTGAATTAGTGCGCCCACATGATCCCACTTTTTTTTACTTGTTATCAGTTATACATAAGCCCCTTTATCCAATCATCCAAAAAGTAAGATGGGATCTTGTTGGCGTACATTTTTATTACGGGTCAAAGTTCCACTTTCGTGCTGCACATAGGCAAATATGCATCACTTTGGCACAAAGCTTGACCTTTGACCTCTTTTATATTAGTGCGCCCACATGATCCCAATTAGCTGTTGCTTGTGTTTTATCTACTGGTCGCCAAAGAAGCTAGACGATGACTAATAAAATTGGGATCTTGTTGGCGCTTGGCGCATCTTTTTGTGATGCAGTAAAAAGCCCACATTGTGCAGCGAGTGGGAAAAAGAGGTCAAATTGACCTCCAAAATGAGGCTAAGTCCATTTTCAAAAAATCAGAAAAATATGAAGATCAGGAGATCCCAAGCTAATTTTTTCAGTTCTTGCAGAGAACTTCTTCTTCTTTGATGAAATGCTATTCGGAGAGTCAGGTGAAGTTGGCGCGCAATAATACAGGCGTGCGAAAATAGGAAATTTTGACCTTTGACCTCTGTTAACTCTGTGCGCCAACGAAATCCCAAAACATTTTTGCTGAAAAATGAAACTTGCCATGGAGGTCTTTAATTTCAAACTTGTTCGGACTTGGGATCTTGATGGCGCAGCCCGTTATGATGCTTTGAAGTTTGCACGAGGGCGCTTTTCATCAAATCATTGGATTTGCTGATTTTGTGCGCCGTCAAGATCCCAATTTTTTTTCTTGGTTTTTGTAATGTAACCATTTGGTACTTTAAAAAAATGCAAAATGCAGGTTGGGACGATGATGGCGCACAATGTTATGCACCTCCAAAGTTTACCATTTGCAAGTAAGGCTCAGAGAGGCTGAAATTTCAAGAATTTTTTTAAGCTGAACGAGGCCGCTGTGCACGCTCATATTTTACATGTGAGTTGTTGGTGCTAATATGTACCAAAATTATTTTTTAGAGAAAATTCTATTTTTTTTTGTATCACAGATGGGTACATAATAAGGGAGATTGGCTCTTAAGGCAAAAAATAACCATGGGTATTTGGCATCAGCTTGGATGACAATAATTAATAAGCAACTAAAAACTGATGTTAAAGAGTATTTCAAATATATATTAATTAGATTGATATATGAGCACATTTATGGGTTCATCAATGTCTTATTTCATAGACTTCTGGGTAAAATATTCCATTAATTTCAAGAAATTTTGAGAACTAGTTAAAAATGATGGACACACAAACAAAAATAGGTACATGCTTAGAACTTTTTTCCCAGAATTTACACAGCACTGTTCAATTAGACAACGTAATCCAAAAAAGTGCAACATTTATATCATACACAACGTAAATGATACAAGTTTACATGCTGAATATTAATTATGACATTTGGTCAATGAACTCAAAGATATAGAATTCTAAATATCTATAATTTAATTTAACCTCTATTCACAGATAATGTTTTCAATGAAAACATTGAACATGTCATGAAAGGCTGGAGTCCCACTAATGGCCCTGTAGCAATTAGGGCACCAGCTACATGATAGAGATACTGCTTGACCCCTGATGACCCTTTTTGACTTTATGACATGTTCCTGACATATCAATGATTCTTTTTACCATGTTTAAGCCCAATGGACATACTCTAACATTTGACTCCATATGACCTTTGACCTCGAGTGACCTCGGTTTGATTTTGTTCATGCTCGCGTAATATGGAGAATACTTTTAGCCAGATTTTAAGCCCAACATCAGTTGACCTCAATTTTGTTTCGCACATATATTCCCACCAAGTTTGAGCCCGATAGGACAAAGTTTGAAATCCATGACCTTTAACCTCGGATGACCTCCTATTATAATGTTTTTCATGCTTCCCTCCTACGAAGGATTCCACCCACCAAGTTTGAGCCCGATCGGACAAAGTTTGAAATTTGACCCCCTCCGTAATGACCTTTGACCTCGGTTGACCTCGATTTCATTTCACGCATATATTCCCATCGCATCAAGGATTCCACCCACCAAGTTTGGGCCCAATCGGACAAAGTTTGACATTTTGACCTTTGACCTCCGATGACCTTTAAACCTACCCGGTCAACATGCTTTTCACGTTACCGATCTATATCCGAAATATCGCATCGATGCGGCAAAACGCTTAGCCGGACAGACAGATAGAGACCGCGATATTTATTAGTACTAGTTCATCCGTAGCTGTGAGGTAGCTGTGCAGAGAGCAACTATAGAGCCCTGGCAGCATGATAGCTATACTGTTTGACCCCCAATGACTTCTATATGACCTTTGACCCTAGATGACCTCTGTTTGATGACCTTTGACCTTGGAAGACCTCAGTTTTATTTTATACATGCATGGTTTGAAATTTAGAAATCATTTTCAGCTATGAATGCTGGGAAGACATTGCGGTGTTCAATGTTGTGAAATGTCCGACAGCTGGAACAGGTGGCCAAATTTTTCTACTTTTCTTTTTATGCAGTGACTTGGCTGCTTCATTGCTTCTTGGTATCCAATTGAGGGAATCATTTACATCCCCCCTAGATGACCTTTGACCTCGAGGGGGCCCTTCGAAAACCACCCAGTCAACAGGCTTTTCCCGACACCTATCCATATCCGAAATATCGGATTGATGTGTCGCAGCGCGGCGAAACGCATAGCCGGACACACAGACAGACAGACAACCACACACCACGGTTGTTTGATGTATACAGAATTGGGTTCATTATTAAATAAATGCGAACTATAGATGGCGCTATTTATCCTAAATCATATTTCTTAATTTGCAAGTGGTAGGTGATCAATACTGCCTTTAAAACAGATGGAATAGGTGAAACAAGCAGCAAAGAAATTTTATAAACATATTTCATCAACAAATAAAAGAAATTGTTAATATTAAAAGCTTAAAAGAGTAATCTTCAGTAACTAATTAGCGCCACCAATTTTGTTATAAATACATTTTATATCCAAAAAGCTTTAAAATTTGGTATCTAGGGAAAATGTAAAGTTGAAAATGACTCAAAAGCATCTGTATACATTAGCATTATATCCCTTTGAGCTGTTTAAGCCTAAAATTGGGTTGTACGTGATATTTTGTTTGGAAAAACTATTAAATGATCACATCAAACAGCCATGACACACGCACACACAGACTTCGCTCATTATTTTAGTATTACTAGTGCACCTACAGCTGTAATAGACCTGTAGCTGGGCTATTTCATTATAAATGACAACATTGAGTCCCAAAAGGGGTCAAAATTCAAACTCATTTATTTCATGCAAATTCATTATCATTTCAAAGTTCAGATGGTGTGTCAATAATTCTCAAAATATTAGAGCGTCAAACCCTCAGGAACCATTAAAAAATTAAATTGAATTTTTGCTGTGTAAAACATAGCTGCCGTCTGGAGGGACATTTTTTTAAACAATTTAATACACAACTTTGAAAGAGTATATGTAACCAACATTGGGTTCATACTTATTCATATTTAGTCTGTAATAATTGTTGTATGTTCCTTTACACTTCAGTGTCTTAAATATGCCAGTTTCAATATAAAACAATTAGTAAATTGATACTAATCCAGATAAATGGTGCAAAATTACTACATATTTTAAGGATAAACTTTATCTTCACATGAAAAATTCATGAAATAGTCATTTTTGTCCTGCCCAATAGCTACACTGATGCATAAGTGAGTATTCTGCGTCAATCTGTTGTACTAGTCATGGAAAACCTAAAATAAAAGACCCTCCTGTGTCATTTGTTCTGGATAGGACACATTTTTTAACACATAATAAAGCATACTTTAACTTTAGAAATAGCTGCATCAATATTATTGCATCAATATTATTGCATAAAAGATCCCCAGCATTTAAAATCCACTACAAACAGGGTTAATATTCTGGTTAAATTAGGAATATTGCAATTTTTAGCTAACCGAAGTTCAATGCAGAATAATATCATATGTGTTCTCAACAACTGGACAATAATTTGAACACTAAAGTGGTTTGTAAGCATAATTTGCAATAAAATGCAAAAATTTCTTGTGGGTTTGGCTCTTTGAAATTTTTATTTTTAGTTTGTTTACCAATTCATGGAAATGACATAATTGTGCTGGAGAGGACATTTGTTAAATTGCAAACAGAATCGTGGACACAGGCTTGCAAAAATGCAACAAATACCAAATCATGTGCCACCTTGGTAGAAGGAAGACCACTCTTCCTCTACAAATTTCACATTCTATGATATAATCCTTCTTATTTCAACAATTAGTAATTAACTTCAGTTCTGGAGAGGACAAATTTTTAACGCGAACTGTGGTATCAAGAACAAGTGGTCTACTGTATGTAAAATAAATGAATTCCTCAATCAGTGCCCTGTCCCATCAATTGGTAATATAACACAGATTATACAGGTAGGGTAAGGCCATGTGTTTTGAACTCGCCACCCTTAGCGTTACATCACAAATATTATGAATTTTTACACCAATCAAGTTTCAAATTAGAATATCTCCACAACTATCAACCCTAAACTAGCAAAAGTATACATTTTTGGAAAGCTGAAGGCATAAGCAATTTAAATATATACATTTGGACTCATTGTACAGGGTGACCTTGAAGTTATACAGGGTGGAATAAAAAATTTCCAAAAAAAATTTGGTTACTTAATGCATTGCTTATTACTAACTTGCAGTAATAAACTGAAAGTAAACAACATTTATTTGGTTAGAGGATAGGGGGATCCTATTGACTTTGGAAGAAAAAAAAAAATCAAAGCTGTTTGGTAATCTCGGAATACAGGGTGTCCCAAAATATGTTCAAATTTTTTACAATTCAACATATTTTGAACTGAAACATTTTACCCGTAACCCATACAGAAAAAATAAGTCCATATTTAGATTCCCCATCAAATTTCCTCTCAGAAAATGTATACATTGACTATGATAGGATAAGTAATTAAAAATTTACAGCAACTTTTAGATTTTGAAGACATCCGCATTGCTTACTACAGTGTTTAATACGAAAACGAGTAGTTTTGTACGTAAAAGTTTGTATTTTACAGGCTTAACCAGCCCTAAAGAGTTCAAAATGATTAAAAACAATTAGAAAAATTGTTTAGCTGTAAATTAAGATCAAAACCAAGTTTGTAGCCCCTGTAGTAGTTAATTTACTCAAGTTACAAACGTGAAGCGCCCTGCTCCCATAGAGTTTATGTGTTCCTCCTCCCCCACCTCCTCCTCCCCCACCTCCACCACCCTGACTGCTCGCAATTCAATCAACCACAGCTTCGTTAGTTGAGAAGCTATATTGCTCATATTTACAGGGTGGTTGGTGGTATTAATTAGCTTTCAAATGAGACCAAAACCATGACATTATCTGTTTGTTTAGCCTAGGTATGATGAATTTACCAGATCACAATTTGAAAATACGTAACAACACCACCATTTTTGGGTGGCGAGTTCAAAACGCATGGCCGTAAGGGTTTATATTTCCTCTTTAATGTTAACAAAAATGGAGGCATGAATTGGAGAGGACACTCATTTTTTTATTTAACGCAAAATGCCAATTTTGCAAGAATGTCTGAATTTTAACATTTTGCACCAATTTTCACCATTCAACTTGCATGATGTTCCACACATATCATATTTTCATTGCAACAAGCACATTGCCATAGAATGTACCTAATTTTTCAAAGAATTAATTCAGAATACATGGGCAAAATGAAATGGGACTCCAAAATTGGGTTAAAAATGTACCTTTTGGCAATTTTTTATACAAAAAATAGACAGAATTCTGTAAAAATGCTCATGTAGCTTGTAGTTTGTGGCATACTTAGAATTAAGTTAATAACACTGCATTATCACCCTAATTATATCAACAGACAGACACACAGACAGACAACGGCTATTATTTTAGTAGTACTAGTGCACCTGCAGCTGTAATGGCCCTGTAGCTATTAGGGCACCAGGTGGATGATAGAGATACTGCTTGACCCCTGATGACCATTTTGAGTTTATAACATGTGGGCCTGTAGCTGTAATGGCCCTTATAGCTATTATTGGGGTATGTGGGTGCTTATTGGGGTATGTGGGCGCTTATTGGGGTATGTGATTGTGGGCGCTTATTGGGGTATGTGATTGTGGGCGCTTATTGGGGTATGTGATTGTGGGCGCTTATTGGGGTATGTGGGCGCTTATTGAGGTATGTGGGTGCTTATTGGGATATGTAGGCGCTTATGGTATGGGCGCTTATTGGGGTATGGGCGCTTATTGTATTCAGACATGTATCCGCACTTAGAATTCGCAGTTGTACTCATGGTGTATTCATTTCTGGACCTGTGTTTGAAGACAATTTACAATAAAATAGTTAACAATTTCAGATTTCAGTTTTCATAGCATCACATAGTGATAAATGGATTTACCGTATTCATTCCAATAAGCCACAAAGTCATTTTGGGTGGGCGCTTATTTTTTACCTGGTTTACCTAATTTTTGTGAGGAGCGTGTATTAGAGACAAATTTACATATGTTATAAAAGGGTCCTGACACGTTCTAGTAGCTTTTCTGATCCACTGATCTTTTGAGAAAAGATTGACTTTTTTGAACAGTTAAAAATTTATTTGACATACAATTAAGCAACATTTATGATGTGATCCCTCGATGTAATCCGCTTTATTTGCTTCTCAACGTCTGTTGCTTTACACTGTACCCTGTCACGATGCAGTGAATTTGACTAGATTTTGAATGCAATGGATCTATCTGCAAATATGTGAAGCTCATCGGTGACCAAATTTGTGGCTAGGATTTGCCCCGCCTTAAAGATGTACCTTCGGCATACTTTTGTGTTAGCGTAGTTTTCATGTAAAAACATGACTAATAGTGTGAAAAAATCCGAGATTGGTCAATTCTCACACAATGTACTTGCACCGTAAAGAGAGGTCACAGAGGAAAATGAAAATATAGAAATCGCGACGTCAAGGTTGAGTGGCAATAACAAACGGATATTCCCAATTCACTCGGTCGGACATCCGGGAACATTGTCCCCTTTGCACAAGCGCGCGCATAGCAACCAGCTCGAGAAAGGGGCTGGTCAGCCGTCCATTGGCCTGTAACTTTTTGGCCTGGCCGGTAACTTTTCTGACTGGCATGGCATCTAGTTGCCGACCCGGCTGGCCATTAACTTTTTAAGGTCAAGCCCGGCTGGTCTGTAACTTTTTGAGGCATATTTTTCGAACACTGAGAACATGACTGTGTATAATAAAGCAAAAATGGAATCAATACAGAAGCAATAACACTTTGGCCAATAGCGCAATGCATCTAATTCCATGATTATTCCTACAAATTCCATAGATTGTGCATGGAAATTAAAGTATCATGGAATTGATGCACTGCGCTGTGTCTGTTTTGCATGTTTGGCATTAAATGTGAGTGCATGCACACATGACATGGGCACGCATGATGGTGACGCAGCAACGTCCATGATATTTCAGTTAAATTTCTCCACAAATCTACAACATAAAATAACATGACTGAGCAAAATAGTAAATTGCACATTCGTTAACATTTCCAAGTAAAATTCTTACCTGTATTGACAGTTTTAGCTTGACTTTGGCGATTTGTATCAGACGTTCAAAACTTCTCTGACTGCTCGTCTCACATGTTTGCGGGAAAAGAAAGACGAAGTGGCTGGCCAAACGGCCCAAACCAGAATCCTTGCCCAAACCAACAGAAGCGGGAATAATTTTCGCTGGTTCCCTTCCAATTTCTCATTAACCACTGTCACAACACTGTACATCACGAAATGGAGCAGTACATCGCAGAGAAAATTAACGCACTTTGAAAACATCCGCGGCAAAAGAAATAGTGCTCTTGAAATTATTTATTTAGAAATATTCTGAACCTTAATGAGATGATTCAATTAGTGAAGATAATATACATAGTTATTCAATTAGTTTCGAAAACTCAATGGTCACTTAATCATGTTAATTTTTACATTAGGTGACCACGGAGTGACGTCACAAGCCGTTGACAACAAATCCAATTCAGAAGTCAAATTTGTAGTTTTCTGTGGTTTATCCCTTTGCAAATCGGCCAAAATACTACCATTTCTATAACTTCTCGACATGGGGCCTCGAGCCAACAACAAAAATAAAGACTCTCCTCTACATGTTCATGTATTCAGCTTCACATAAAATGCAATTTTCGCTAAGTATTTAACCTTTATTTTACCGAAATCGGCCCAAAAATTTGATCGATTCAGAATGTAAATAAACAGCTGCAAAATGAACTGGCTCTGCTACAAGTCTTCAACTACTCGCTCTGCCCCACGATCTATTGTCGGTTGAAAAGCGTAAGTGAAGCGTCATGTAAAACAAGTACCCGGATGACAGGGATCTGGCGCTCTGATGGTATACGTTGTGCGCAGATATCAGCCCAGACAGCCCAATGTATTTTGTCGGACGCGCTAATTACAGCTTATTGATTAAACTGATCGGTTGGCATCGGTTTATACCAAATAAGCAAATTTGGCGGCGCTATATAAAAATCGACTTCGGACAGGGGTGAACCCCGGGGCACTCAAATTTTTTTTGGTAGGGTGTGCCACCGCCAGTTTTGAACTTGAGGTCTAAGGAACTGATCGGACAGCCAAAAAGGAGGGTCTAGGGAACTGATCGGCCGGTCAAAAAGGGGGGTCTTGGGAACTGATTGACCTACCAAAAGGGGGGTCTTGGGAACTGATAGGCCCCATGTCACAGGGGAAGTTGCTCAAATTCGTCCGAAATTGTCAAATATGACCAAAGTTGCATAAAGTTGCATTAAGTTGCCTAACTATTTTGCATAGTTGCGCAAAGTTGCTTAAATATTTTGCAAAGTTGCGCAAAGTTACATTAAGTTGCCTAAATATTTTGCAAAGTTGCGCAAAGTTGCCTAAATATTTTGCAAAGTTGTCCAAAATTGCATTATGTTGCCTAAACATTTTGCAAAGTTGCATTAAGTTGCCGAAACATTTTACAAAGTTGCGGAAAGTTGCATTAAGTTGCCTAAACATTTAGCAAAGTTGCGCAAAGCTGCCCATAGTTATGCAAAGTTACCCAAAGTTGTGTAAACTTCTCATAAAATTACGTCAAGTTGCTGCTGGTTTTGCTGACTCACCCCAGAAGATTTTAAACCCCTAAAACCAACCCCAAAACACCCCCCGTACCTGCCTACATATGCAATATAAATATGTCAAATGCTGTCCTCGAAATATATAAATGGCCCCCTGATTTTACATCTGTCACAATTGGAGACTCAACTCTCATGTCAATTGCCTTTAGGATATCGATACAGCCTTCCCGTGTTTTCTTTTCCCATGTTTTGGAATTCAGTGCACAAGTCTGATATAGCACCCGTCCAGCTCTTTTGCCATTTTAGGTGACTGTCCATATGCCTCACCTAGTTTAAATTTGAAAATGGGCCCGGTAAAACACATGCACAATTTAACCTTTATTTTGTGCTAAAATGCTAAATTGAAAATGGTCCGGTATAATTAACTTTTACAAAATTTTACCTTATAGTACTAGTAGTTCTCTGCCATTGTTTGCCCAAGTTTATTTTTAAAACATCTACACCGTATTGTACTTTTATTTAATAAGTAATAACTTGCATCTGGGTCTACAGTACATGTGTGCATCTGATATAGTGCTACTAAAGTACATGTATGAGTTTGAACACAGATATTTGTTCCAATATCTGTGGTTTGAATTACCCGGCGCCTGTGCCCAGCCCTGTGGTTGAACTTGGCACGGGGTCAGAGGCTAATTGTATTTTCAAAGTTATTGACACTAAGGTAACCATATCACCATGGTAACACTTGGAAATACTGGGGTATAAATGAAATGTAAATTCCCCACTTGTGATCATAGATATGTGAATCTATGTTGTGTTGGAAGAATATATAATATAAGTTTACATGTATAAATGAAGGTAGGCCTAGTTGTTGGAAAAACATTGAGAGAAAAGAAAATATAATAGTCAGTTCCAATTCGCATATAAAAATCTTGTTGTATATTAATTTGAGGTGTATTTTTTTCTTGTACAAGTTGGCAGTAGGTTGAGGATAAATCAAATGTAATGGGCACTGAAGAAATTAATTTCTATTTTAAATATTATCTAGCCTGGACCTGATATCAAAATTATCCAGTACTATATAGGTAATAGTGCATGCATGAATTTCATATAGGCCCTTCATAAGTTTATGTGTATGCTCAAAGTATGGATGCTTTATCCAATTATTTTGTTTTAAATGGGAACTACAATCTTGTACATTTTTCTGTAACATCTTGGAAGTAGATTGTAAATCCACTTATTGTCACAATTATGCCAAAACAAAATAAAACTCATCTTTCTTGCTCTGCTTGGCCATGGTTTCAACTTGTTCCCAGTCCCCACAGCTGAGATACAAAGTTCTTTGTACTGATTTCCTGCCACCCCCCCCCCATTTTTGGTAATCTCTCACAATTTCACAAAATGAGTTTTTTTGTCTAATTATTATGTCATTATTTTTCTTTGTGAACGTTTATATTTTGACCAAATATGTTCCCAGTTTAGTAAGACCCTTTTTGGGGGGGTAAAATATTCCCCAATGCAGTCTCACAGAATGACCCGGGGGGATTTCAAATGACTTTCGTTTTTGGTGTCAAATATCTCACCGAAAGACACCTAGTTTCAAATGATGTCTGCACATCCCTGTCATTTCCAAATTCCAGTGCCCCTTCCCCTCCGGAAATAGAGCTTCTTTTTTGCGTTTATTTAATAAATAAAATGTTTTTATGAAATTTTGGACTTTATATCTTCCAAACTGTTTTTATTTTTCAAACGAGAAAAGTGAAACCTGTCAATCCTTCCATTTACGTAATAAAATACTGTTTTAAAATAACATGTTGTCAGGTTAGCTGATACGAAGAAATTGGTTCAAATACCCAAATGGTCCAGGGTCCAGCACAACATAAGCCAGTTGCCCAGCAAACACAAAAACGTTTTAAAAACGTTTTAAGTAAGTTATATTTTGGCTTTTGGTTTAGGTAAAAACGTTTTAAAAACATTAAAATGTCGGGTTATATAAAGGTCACGATACCGTTTTAAAACGTTTTGTATGAAAACACACTACAACAATATTTTTAAATGTTTTCAAAAAATGTTATTGTAAACTATTTTTGCAATCATTTTTGCCAAATATTGTGTCAATACTTAAATAACATTATGTTAAAATATTTGAACCCAGCAAACACAGAAATGTTCTTAAAATGTTTTTTTCAAAAGCTTTTAATAACATTTAAATGTCGGGTTATATAAAGGTCATGAAAACGTTTTTAAAACGTTATTGGAAATATTTTGGGCAAACATTTTTCGCAAAATATTTTTCAACCCCAAAATAACATTCTGTTTAGAATGTTTTGTATCAAGTTTTCAAGAATGTTTTTGGAATGTTATTAAAACGTTTTTATACCCTTTATATAACCCGACATTTAAACGTTTTCTGTAAAACATTTTTGTTTGCTGAGCAGTAGATTATCAAAAATATGTTTTTGAGGTTATGAAAACGTTTTATACTCTTAACATACCCTTTATATAACCCGACATTTAAACGTTTTCTGACAACCTTTTATAATCTTTTGCGAATGACGTCGAAAACGTTTTGTGTTTGCTGGGTGCCTAGGCCTAAAGTTATAATAATACATTAATAGCTCTTGATGGCACTAAATGTAAACACATCACATCAACATGATAAAGTAGCCCTATTCCCTTTTTGGAAGACCTAATATGCAGAAAAAAAGACTCATTTGGACAACCCTCATCCTGGATTTTACCCCTGAACCTAATGTACATGAAAGCTCATGATCTAAAGTCTGCACAAAAAGTAACGCAGCTGTTATAAATACACCTATAGCTTCAGAACTAATAATTGTTCCCACAATATTTCTACATAGAAAGAATGATGATTTATTTACGTGCATTTTGTTGATACCCCATTCGTCGAATGTTGTTCAATATTAACAACACAGTAGTACTTTTAAAGAAAAATACCCGAGTTTACAGCGATCAATTACGCAAGCACTGTGGCACGTAAAGCCCTCCATTTATCTTCACGCCGACTTCAAATCAACCCGGCAAATCAATACAAATAGCTGCAACTTTTAAAAGGGCATTTCATGATCCACAGCCTGACAGCCTCATCCCCCCACTTTTCTCAAAAAAAGTTGAGATTTTTATATTTTGATCACTGGAAACCTCTGGCTACATAATGTTTATGTACAAAATATTTCTTGCAGATTAATTAGCAAAGATATCGTGAAATTTGAGCAGTGTAATACACATAATCATGCATAACTCGCGAACGCAAAATTGGAATCAACTGAAATTTTGGGAATAGGGTTTTTTCGTGGATATCTAATGAAAAATGACATAAATAGAGGCCCCGGGATAGAGGCCCGGAATAGAGGATGCTAGGATCACGAAATACTCCTTTAAATTCGGGTGTTTTGCTTTAAAAACACTGTGGTTTTTAATATGGAACGAAATTGGACAAATGGGGTATCAAAATGTACGTAAATAAATCGTCCTTCTTTCAATGTTGAAATATTGTGAACACAATGGTTAGTTCTGACACTATGGGCGTATTTATACCAGCTGCGTTACTCTTTGTGCAGTCTTTATGAGGGTATGAAAAAACAAACACCTGTATGATAGCTTATGATATGTAAATGATGATGCAGAGTGAAAATTGTGCATGAGAAACATTGTATTTTTAGGGCACACTCACAGGCACACGACTAGTCCCAATGGGGCATTTACTCCAGGTCACTACAGTAACACTTGTAGCTGATATAAAGCTACTGGCTGTACTATGTTTGCTCAAAAGTTCATAGTACTAGTAGCAATGTATTGAACTCATTTTTCTGCCCATTTGCTTCATAATTGTAAAATAGCTATAAAGAAATGTAAATTACTCATTGATATTACTGTACACATTGACTATTTAGACAACATGGGCTGATTGATGATATGTACACAACTTAAAAAATACAAAAATACAAACAAGTTGAAGTTTACTGGGATTTCAATTAAATTAAAGGTTCGCTTTTCCGAACATGTAATTTTACATTCGCTATTCCGAATTTAATTAAAGGTTCGCTATTCCGAAAATACGGTTCTCTATTACGAAGGTTCTCTATTCCGAAAATTCCCAAAACACAAACAGGTTCTCTATTCCGAAAATAGAAAGGTTCTCTATTCCGAATACGAAAAAGGGTTCTCTATTCCGAATATTCAAATGGGTCCTCTATTCCGAAAACAAATAAAGGTTCTTTATTCCGTAACAAGTCACCGTGTTCTTTACTCCGAATATGAAAAAAGGTTCTCTATTCCGAATACCAATTCCGCTTTACAATGTGTCATGGTTTTTTTTTTTTACCTTCAGTTTTCTATAATTACTTGTAAAAGTAGTGCACAGTTTGAGGTTTGTAACTGTGGAGTCTGCAATGTTTTGCACGTGAAGAATAGAAAATTAGCTACTTTGCATACAATTTGCATATAAGGTCACCTCACCGTCATCATGCATGGTCATCCAATCAGTCGAACTGAAAATTCAACATAATTTTACCATTATGTAGGCCTACATCCAGTGTCGCCGACAAAGGGGGGTAACCGCAGGGGCGAAGCCAGCTTTCTTGGTCGGGGGGGCAAAATAAAAATTTTGGGGCACGGACAAAAAAAATTGCACGATTTTGCATGATGTACGCGCGCAGCACGAAAAAAAAATGGTATCTTACATTATTTTCGCCTATTATCCGGCTGAAAAGGGCTATATTGTTACAATGTGCGCGCGTAGCGCGAAAAATTTGTATTTTACACTATTTTGGCCCTGAATTTTGCTAGAAAAGGGCTCCTTGCCCTTTTCTTTTTTCCTTTGCCCTCCTGATTTTCTCTTTCATTTTTTTTTGTCAAAGGGCACTTTTTCTTTCATTTTTTTGTCAGGGGCACTCTGCCCCCCCCCCCCGCTGGCTACGCTACTGGGTAACCGGGTGCGTTACCCCGGGGCCCGGCCGGGGGTCCTGGGGGCCCGTAAAAAGTGAAGAAAACATACCTTACTATGGGGCAGTAAAAGCAAAGAAAAGGGACCTCAGGGGCGCGTAAAAGGAAAAGAAAAGATACCTTGTAATAAGGCATATTATCTTTGCTTTAGGGCCTACGGGCCAACAAAGGTCTCTTTTCTTGTCCATTAGGCCTAGGGTATCTCTTCTTTGCTTTTTACGGGCCCTCCGAGGTCTCTTTTTTTATGGGTCCATTAAGGTATCCTTCCTTTGCTTATTAAGCTGCTTTACATACTCAGTAAGCTCTCTTCTTTCATTTACGGGCCTCATTTCGGAATAAAGAACCCGTTTTAGATTTTGGAATGGAGAACCCTTTTTTTCATATTCGGAATAGAGAACCTTATGATATTCGGAGTAGAGAACACGGTGACTTATTTCGGAATAAAGAACCTTCTTTCGTTTTCGGAATAGAGAATCCATTTTTTCATATTCGGAATAGAGAACCCTTTTTCATATTCGGAATAGAGAACCCTTTTTCATATTCGGAATAGAGAACCTTTTCTGTTTTCGGAATAGAGAACCTTCGTAATAGAGAACCTTCTTAATTGTCGGAACAGTGAACCTTCGGAATAGCGAACATTCGGAATAACGAAGTTTTCCCAATGGTTTTACCTGGTAGCACATTCGGAAACAACATGGAAAGTATTTGCTATCTACCGCAGATACAGACAGATAACGTTTCCATGTCCAAGTGGTTTAATTTGAGGTCCTGGACATGCGGACCTTCAAATGCAATTCTGTGACATCATATCCTTATTTTAATCTCCAATTTCTCTGACAACTTATTGGTATTCCTTGGTGTCAAATATAGCTGTAGTGAATCCAAAATTGCATCAATTTTAATTGAAATGTCCTTTTTGAATTTCAACTCGGTGTAAAGTATTTTTGTAGCTTTTATATCAATGTAAATAGTAGGAGCATGTTGTCTATAGTCAATGCCGGGAGTCAATGTTTACAGTGATTTACATTTCTTTACTTCATAGCTATTTTCAATCTTTCCAGTCAATGAGTTCAGTTTAGTCAGTTAGTTGTGGAATATAAAAATCCAGCCAGTGTCTTGACCTAGAGTAAATGTCCCATTGGGAAATATTGATAGTATTTATATAGCCCAGTCGTGTGCTGGTGTTGTGTTGGTCGTGTGTCGCATTTATTGCCCTCAAAATACCATACAGCTTCTCAAGCACTCATCAAATTTTCACAGATGAATTAGCGAGAAAAATTGGGGGGGGTGTTGTTCAAATGTGTCATTTTGCTGGAAATATTAGGTCTTCCACAAAAAAGTTCAGGGCTACTTTTGTCATGTTTGCTGTGACTATGATGTGTTTACATCAAAGAATTTATTTGACCAATATCTGCTTATTGACCTGACAATTGATTGACATGATGGTACGATTTCTTCACAGATGTGCGGTTTTTACCTTGGTGACTCCGCTCCCCCGCCTATTATGGAGCTTTATGCCCAAAATGTGCACAGCAGTGCACTTGCATTTATAGGGGTGGTTCAATAATTATGTATACGCCTAGGATGGTGAATAAGGAAGGGGGGCAAAGATTGTTTGGCAGGTCGATGGAGAGGGGAGTGATTCCGGGGGGTGATTATTTGGCAGGCTAAAGGGGGAGGCAAGCGATTTTTGGCACATATATTTGGCACCATTTCGATATTAGGGTAGTGCAATAATTATGTGTACCCCGGTCTGATGAATTATAGGGGGGGCAAAGATTTTTGGCAGGCCAAAGGGGGGGGGGGGTAAGCATTTTTGGCAGGTCGAAAGGGGGGGTCAAGCGATTTTTGGCAGGTCGAAAGGGGGACAAGCGATTTTTGGCACAGATATTTTAGGCACCATTTCTATATTACGCCCTAAAAAGGTGTAGGAAAACGTTATGAACACATTCAAATAGGCCTATGCAAAATTTCCTGCTCGGTGCGCTCGAATCATATGATAAGACAATTAAAGGTTTTAAATTCGGGTTCTTGCATGTGTAAGGGGGCATAGAATTTTTGGCACGGCCAAAAATCGGGGGCAAATGATTTTGGCAGACCATTTTGAAAATTCACCACCCCGGGGGTGCACATAATTATTGCACAACCCCTAAAAAGATGTCAAACATGTTATGAAATACTCAAATATGCAAAATGTTCTGCTTAATGCACTCACATCACATGACTAAAGATACTGATTTCAGGTTTTAAATTGGGATTCCCAAAAATCTAGCATGTGTAAAGAAAGGGCAAATAGGCCTATGTTTTGGCCGGCCATGTCAAAAGGGCTGTGGCAAAGATTTTTCAGCATGTCAAAAAGGTCAGCAAGGATTTTTTGGCATAATGAAAGGGAGGAGCAAGCAATTTTTAACAGACCATTTTAAGAAGCACTCCCTAGTTACACATAATCATGCACAGCCCCTAAAATACATTGCAGAGGATTGTATCGAAAATTCAAACAACACGGCTTTAATTTATGTCTACACTTGAAGACCAAAGCGCAAGAAGACGGCAAGTCCATATTTGGCATTTTCAGATATGATCGTTTAAACTTTTTAAAATTAGATCATTTGGAAACCAAAAAAGCCATAATATTGATACTTCTCAGGTACATGGGTATAGGCAAAAAGAATCATTTTGTATATCAACCAAGTAAATATCTGTAATATTGATCGATTTATCATTTTTGGACTTACTGTCTTCTTGCGCTTAGGTCTTCACTTTCACATAGCATTCATAGGGTCATTGGTAATAATGAGTTTTCTACTGATGCAAACAAAAATCTACATTTTGATGTGGGGAATATAAGGCTGTGGATTTGATCATCTCACCAACATATGAACTGGCACTTGCACAGACATACAAACATAAATCACCCAGATACCCCTGAAAAATGATAAGGGTGCCCATGCTGTTGAAGATGACAGAACCCAAGACTACTTTTGAGATAAGCCCATACATGCATGCATTGACAGAAATGCCGAAGACTATAATACATGTCATACAAAAACAGAATTTGCTCATAAAACAATAAGAGCTGCCGGTCCTAGGAATTGGAATATTACTGATAAATATAAAGATGGCAAAATCAGTAAACCAGTTTAAGTTACAAATAAAGAAAAGTCTAATAAAAAATTACATCTAATATTTAGGCATTATTTAATGACCTCACCCATGTCCATCCCAACTATCAATTTCTTGTGTGAACTGTAGCTAACTGTGGAATGTCTATTTGAAGAGCTTAGTTTCAAAACCCTTACATCCACTTGCCCATTTTGAGAATACATCAAAAATCATCAAAAATCACTGATATATGGGGTTTGCAACAAAAGCAGTTTTTGGTGGGATGCTTGGGTTGGATGAGCATCCTGCCAAAAACTGCTTTTGTTGAAAAACACCTTATATCAGTGATTATTTTGATGATCTTTTGATGTGTTCTCAAAATTGGGCAAGTGGATGTAAGGGTTTTTGAAACTAAGCTCTTCATTTATTGAAATGTTATAAATATTTATATTGGTTCTTTCTTTGCATGTTCTTCTCTTTCTTTTATTTGTTAAGTTTATGTAATTGTATGTTGTAACTTAGGGCAGTGTAAGGGGGTGCTCGCTTCAGGCCTTTCAGCCTTTTGAGCATCTCCTCATTCAAATTTTGTGTCTTTTATATAATATATTTTGTATGTTGATTTGAATGAAATAAAATGATGATGTGTGTATGTATGGGGTGGTAGTTGGAGGGCTGTATGAGGGATAGGAGAAGTTTAGCAAGAATGTAATCATAGAGGAAATGTAAGAAACAAGTTTTTATGAATAAGCCTTTAATAACACATTATGATACATGCAGGAAGGTAGGATTTGACAGGTTTCGCGTGGTGTTTTTTGTTTTTGTTTTGTTTTTTTGAGTTATTTTGTTGTTGTTGTTTATTTTAATAAAAACAGTTTGATATAAAATTGGATCTATTGAGCCCATATTTATTGGTCGAGCTATGAGTTTTAAAATATTGGACGAGACGTAGTTGAGTCCAATATTTTAAAACTCATAGCGAGACCAATAAATATTAGGCGTAAAGCATCCAATTTTATCATTATTGTGTTTTGGATCCAATATTTTCACACACTTGGACTCATCAAAGCATAATAATGGAAGATATGTGGATGTGCACAGACACCAGTTTTAAACTAGGGGTCTCGATGAGATACTTGACACCCAAAAATGGAGTCATTAGCGTGAGATGGCCCAAATAGGAGGGGTGTGAGAGTCATGGGAAACATTTTATTAATAAAAATTCCTTTAAAAGGGAAAGCCAGCCTCAATGTAGAAGAGGTCTTGTAATTAGTTTTGGTCAATGTGAAAGGCATTTTTAGGATCACGCTTACATCTACATGACAGTCCACCAAACCATCAACGATGAGAACATGCACACTGAAACAGCAGAAAACATTAATTCCTAATCTCATGTCAACTCTTTTAATTCATTACATGTACTCCAAATTGTTCTGGTCTGTTTGTTTTGTTGTTGTTGTTGTTGTTGTTGTCGTTTCCAATTTTGTAATACCAGAACTTACGAACTCAATATCTTCGCTTAGGAATGTCCGATTTCACTGCTTTCGATATATACACTGCCGGTTTGAGTTAACTTACATGTACATTTTATTTTAAAATAACTTAATAAATTCGCAATGTATAGTTTAAGCCTACTATATTATAATAGATAGTGGCCAGCACATTTATAAAGGACTGGTTACTCACTACAATCTTCACTCTTAAACTGTGTTTTTCTGAATGTGCTGATCATGTTGATTGCTAGTCGGAAACTCCTGCGAAGCTATGGACATGGCATCTTACATACTCCATTCTATAACAGTCTGCCTAGTGCCTTGTGTGTTTTCTCTTCAATCATTTTGTTGAATGTAATTTTATGAATCAAATAGTTATGTGTCATTTTATTTATAATAAAGAAGTTATTAAATTTATAAAGTAAGACAATTTATTTATCTATAAGTGCATGTCAAATGGGGTACATTGTTCAATACTATATGCATAAATTATGCCCATATTATAGCTAGGCCCTAAAAACTTTATTTTGCATCGGATTTTTCCCGTTGAAAAGACAAAACTGATGTTTATGATAGCAACCATTTCAGCAATAACATTTTGAGTCATTTTTATCCATAAAACGACACAGGATATGATAGATAACTACTTTCACATCAATATGGTCCATATGATCACAGATTGTTGAGAATCTGTGATATGATCCGGGGATATGATGAAGATTTTGATTCTATAGATCTGTTATCAACATGATATCACGCTGTTCAGTGGTCAAGGAGTAAGGACCCCCGGTCAAGGACACTGATATGACATCATAGGTGATGTCAGATTTTCTTCTGCTGACCATATGATGCTATATATATTAACTATTATTGTTACATTTAGGCCTTTAAACTTTTAAAGTCATAATTAATTAGTTCAAACATAACTTTGGTAATACTCACTCGTTTTCGTTCGTTGAAACGGCAAAACATACTTACTTTTCCTAACAAATCGAATTAAAATATTTTAAAAAAAATTAACCACAAAAAGTAAAAAAAAAAATCATTCCAATACCACTAAAATATAATCTCTTGAGTAAACTGACCCCAAACCTGAAACAGGTACCAGCCCCGAATGGGCTGGCGAAAAGAGAGCGGGAACAATGAGACCAAAAATATAAAAGTTGACAAAGTTTGGATTTTTTTTCAAAAACCATGGAAAGGTTTAGGAGAAAAACACTTTTTTAGAAAAAAAAAAGGGTCACTTGGTGACAGATTATAATAAATGAGGGGTCTCGATGAGATACTTGACACCCAAAGATGGAGTCATTAGCGTGAGATGGCCCAGATAGGAGGGGTGTGAGAGTCATGGGAAACATTTTATCAAAAGAGAGCGGGAACAATGAGACCAAAAATATAAAAGTTGACAAAGTTTGGATTTTTTTTCAAAAACCATGGAAAGGTTTAGGAGGAAATATTTGAAGAAAAACACACTTTTTTAGAGAAAAAAAGGTCACTTGGTGACAGATTATTAATGAATGAGGGGGTGGAGTGGGGGGGGGGGTGTTTGGTGAGGCCACATAAATTGAAAATTTGTTTCACGTCCCAACATTTATTTATTATTTTGCTAAATCCAAAAAAAATACTGCAGTTTCCATGTGATATTGACAGAGCTAGCAGTTTTCGATCAGCATTTTATAACAGGAAAATGATGAGGCCCCTTTTATATTTAAGATTATGAAGGATTAGACTCTTTTAGAGTTCCACAGAAATACTTGCAAGTGATTCATGGTGAAAATTTAACTTGTTTATCAACATTAGGCCTAACCTTAAATTTTAATATGAAAATTGAGAAAAAAAATATAGGGGCCTAGACCCGGGGCCTAGACTGATTAGTTGGGTGATCTAGAGCAATTCCGTGACCGTGGAGAGCGAAGGTTCGTTTCTCAGTGGATCTATGAAGGTTAATAAAATTTTTTAGCGGGGTGCCCCTCGCGAAAGTGTGGGCGGAATCCGTGAGAGCCCGAAATCCAAAATGGCCGCCGTCGGCCATTTAAAAAATTATTTTTTCAATGGTTTGGCCTACAATGCTGTTCAGTATATGTTTTCTGAGGTTTTTTGGGTCGAGGAATTCATATCTGATGTCGATTTTATTATATGACCAACGTTTGACCTTCAAATCCAAGATGGCCGCCGATTTACAGCTCAGAAAGGTTAAATTGTCACATTTGTCCTATAGCCTTCATAATAGGCTCTAATTAAAGTTCTCATCATGTCAAGTTGAGTGATTGTCTCTAAAAACTACCAGTGATAATGATTTGACCTATTTTTGACCTTCAAATCCAAGATGGCCGCCGATTTTTAGCTCAGAAAGGTCAAATTTTCACATTTGTCGTAGAGCCTTCATAATAGGCTCTAATTCAAGCTCTTAACATGCCGAGTTGAGTGGTGGACACTAAAAACTACAAGTTATAATGATTTGACCTGTTTTTGACCTTCAAATCCAAGATGGCCGCCGATTTTCAGCTGAGAAAGGTAAAAATTTCAAATTCGTCGTATAGCCTTCATAATATGCTCTAATTAGAGCTCTGAGTAGTCGTAGAATCTTCATAATATCCTCTAATGAATACCCCATTCTGGCACACACACACCCCCACACACCCACCCCCCCACATACATATATATTCACATTAATATTTGAATGAGTTTAGTCTATATTGGTTTCCGGTCTACGTGTGTTTTGCTCTAGATATGTTGATTTTTACAACATCTCTTCAAGGTAATATGGGTCTAGAAGTCATTACATGCATCACATGTTACATTATATCTCAATATCATCTTCAGACAAGCTTGTAAAGGCTCAGTGTTCAAGTAAACCACCAAGTTCTGAAAGTGATGATGAGACAGGGACCATTGGCACCCAAGCGCCCGCGTTCATCTGTGCGTGGACCTCTCCACGAAAAAATCAAATGTGTATGGTGCATGCAGGGTGTGGATCTGAAGCACCCGAATAGACCACGGGGTAAGCTGTTCATAATCAACACACACTCAGCATGGCGCTCCTTTAAGAGCCACACAGTCCTCGTAAAAGATGGGGAGCTGAGGAATCGTTTCGCAGAGGTAAAGAATTTGTTCTTTCGACACGTGGATTCGATCATCTTCACTGAGCACAGGATCCATTCACTGCAGCCCCTCTTTATAGCACTACAAACGCATGACTATGATATGCATAGTGACTATGGCTATGCAGTGGGTGCTGTAAAATCGTCCAATCTCAAGGACCTACTCAATGCTTATTAATGAGTATCAAGAGACAAGAGAAGAACAAAAGTGAGTGGGTCTATGACATTGGGGGAAGAGGTGATGACACTGAGGCTGCCATTTCATCACTTGGTATCAGCTCCTCCAGAAGAACCTGTCACGGCGACTGTCTCAAAGGATCAAAGACAGATCTACTGTCACCTGGCCACCTCATATCGATCATCTTGAAGAAGACGAAGAGCTCTAGATCCCAGAAATTTAGGAGTGGACGCGAAATGAATTGATTGGAGGGATAATTTGATGAGAGTCAAAATAAATGGGGGTCAAGGTCAACAACAAGTTGACAACTTGGCCCAGAACAGCAAGTGAGATATTTTGTTTTCAAAAGTTATTTCTTTCATCACATGAAAAAGTAAATTTACATTTCATTTATAATATGCTCCAGTATTTACACATGTTAACATGGTTATGGTTACCTTAGCTCTGAAAATGCTATTAGCCTTTGACCCCTAGCCAGGTTCATCATAGGGCCGCGGGTAATTTAAACCGTAAGCTTATGTAGATCAAGATGCATCAAGTTATGACATTGCATATTGTATAGTACAGAGCTAATATTGGATCCAAAACATAATAATGATAAAATTGGATACTTTACGCCCAATATTTATTTGTCGAGCTATGAGTTTTAAAATATTGCCTCGTCCAATATTTTTAAAACTCATAGCTCGACCAATAAATATGGGCTCAATCGATCCAATTGTATATCAAAGTTGCACAAAGTTCTGCAAAGTTACGTAAAGTTTTGCAAAGTTGCACACAGTTCCTCAAAGTTGTCTAAACATTTTGCAAAGTTGCACAAAGTTCCGCAAAGTTGCATAAAATTGTGCAAAGTTGCACAAAGTTTTGCAAAGTTACATAACATTTTGCAAAGTTGCTCAAAGTTGCGTAAAATTTTGCAAAGTTGCTTAAAGTTACGTTAAATTGTGCAAAAGTTACAAAAATAGTACAAAGTTGCATAAAGTTGCACACAGTTACTCAATGTTAATGCAAAGTTGCGCAAAGTTCCTCAATGTTAATGCAAAGTTGCATAAAGTTGCACAAAGTTACTCAATGTTAATGCAAAGTTGCACAAAATTGTCAAAAAAAGAATTTTGCAAAGTCAAATGACAACTTTGAGCAGTTTTGCACAATTTTGCGCAACTTTGGTCATTTTTGACAATTTTGGACGAATTTGGGCAACTTCCCCTGTGACATGGGGCCTACTGATCGACCGCCAAAATCCGAAAAATCTCGGAAACTAAACCCGCAGGCCAAACCAGGGTTCAATTTTGTTGCGTTTTTGCCACAGATTTTTGAAGGAATCGATTTCACTTTGAATTGTGCATTTAAAATAGGTCTGGTTTGGCCTATTACGATGGAAACCTCAACAAAGCAAAACAGCATTCAAATCAAAAATTACTAGACCCTGTAGACCTACAATCTATGCTATTAGCCTACTGACAATTATAGCAGCAGCCCACCATAAAAACAAACCCACAAGAATTTTTTTTTCAGTGCCGAAAAGAAAAACATTTGGACAACATTGAATTGCCATGCGTAACATGAGATGATTGAGTGAAGTGTGCAGAATTTGACACCCATTCCACTCCCGATTTCACTAGACCAGTAGATCGTAAATTACCTTGTTTATGGAGAGCTGCAAGGATGTGTACATAATTATTTAAGGTACTTTTCCTCATATTTGGCAATTTTATTCCCAAAAGAGATCTCAAAATCATTTATTTCTAGCTAAATGTTCACCAGCTGGAGGCATCGCGGCCGGCGCAGTTGTGAGTTGTCCAATGTTTACAAACAGTCAACCAGTGTTGCCACTATAAAAGGAGCCCAAAATCCCACCCAAAGTTCACTTTACAATGTGTTTCAATGGGGAAGAAATTAATGGAAAATTCCCTTTGAAGTTTTTGGGCTCGCAAAAGTAGCTTTTGGGTTTGCTTTTGGGCTTGAAATAGTAGGACAGAAAACACGCCTCTCAAGATGCCGATGAGAGCGGAAATCGATGATCTGAGGGTCTATGGAACGCCTAGAAAAATTTTGGGGCTTCAGAGCGGGCAAACAATGAATTCAGAGGGTCTAAGGAACGGCCAGCGGCTCTGAAAAAGGGGGTCGTCGCCGCGGCACATACCCGTATAGCTGGGAAATGTGAGTGCCCCCCCCGGGGGTGAACGCGAAAGACGACGTTTGGAGGTCCATAAATGTAGGCCTATAAAGGGAACCCTTTACAACTTCGAAAAGTATGTATCCTGGGATACTTATTTGTGTAGAATTCAAATCTGGCATCAGAAAACTTGTAACTCCTTTACTTTAAAAGATATAGGGCCCTCAAAATGCAACTTCGTCCATCCAGGACCAACTTTGGGGGGTCAGAACTCCAAAAGTAAAAATAATTTTTTGTCTATTTTTTTGCCAGTCAGAGCCCTTTGGTAGGACATTACTCTTATCCAATATTGAGCCTATTAGAATACTTTTGGCTGAGATATTACCCATGCAAAACCCCAATTGTACATTTTTTGTACATTTTGACCCCCTGAAAACCAATGTCAGACAATTTGATCCACCATCAACTTCAGGTATGTTGAAAATATGTCCTTGGACAACATTTCTGAGAGATATTGGCTTGGGGTCTCGATGGCTTCAACACATTAGTCAGGTTTGCATTCTCCATAGAGTTGTACATATTTTTGATTTCGCATGTATAATGACTTATGTACAAGTCTATGGAGAATGCAAACCTAACTAATGTGTCTCAAGTCAATGCTTTCAAACTAAATCAATGCTTTCAAATGTAGACTGCTTTGTTCGACTTCTCTGCTCGTGAATATTGCACTGCGAAATTTAAACATTTCTTTTGTATACTTAGAGTAGATAACTTCAAATCAAATAATTTTACGATCCACACCACTTATAAGAAACTGAAACCAAAACCGAAACTGACTGACACAAATGTTCGGTTTTAAACAAAAGGTAGAAACAATGAGTTCGATATCTTATGATTCAAGTGGTTAGGCAGGACAATAGGAAACCACGTGACACCAAAACCAAAACTAAAACTATATATTTGAAATGAGGCAATGTACATGTTATTTAAACCAAAGCTCAAAAATGATTGTGTTTACCAATTAGATATCACAAAATGCAGTCTATTTGACCAACTAGTTCTTCCTATTCTGATTTATGGAAGTGAGATTTGGGGATTTTATAATCAAATTGAAATCTTTTATAGAACTTAGGCCTATTTAAAAAAAGACTACTGCGACTGCGAGTAAACAAAACGTAGTAAAGAGTAATTAATTGCGCTGTTAGGAGAAACGGGAGATTATTGGTAAAACTAATATGCAAACAATAATTAACAATTGGACAAATAATCACTGGTACCCAATCAAAACAAACTTACATCTTGTATGCCTAAGGTTTAAGTAGCGGGGCAAAAGTGAAAAAAAAAATGATATAGATGATTTGCCGTAAAATCTGTATGAATGGAAAATAGAGGGAGCTCTTCAGCAAAATTCAGTTGGATTTACAAGCGTATGACAAAACAGGCGAAAATAGTAACTTTTTGCACAAGATTGGCAATTTAAAGAGAATTGGCCATTGCTCATTCTAGTGACGCTAGTAGGTCCTATATGGATAATATATTAAGTGTGCTTTTTCATTTAATGACATAAAATTTGAAAAATATTGCAAGGAACACTTGAGGTTTTGACTTTTAAATTTTGCCTCCAGAACAACATGTTAAAAAAAATATCAGCTCCGTTAGCTTGTTCAAAACGCTTTCTTCAGAAATTCACTACGTGAGTATAGTCATTGCTATTTCGCCCAAATTTCAACCATATTTGGTAAATAAAGCTAATCAAAATATCATGCAGTCCGTGGCGTTAGCTCTGGTGCGTTAGTCTTGTTTAAGGGATCTAAAATGAGCGTTTATTGCGTTTCGACAGTATTTTTTGTGGGACATGAGAGCACCTCAGACCTATCGAATTGCATTCTAAATACGAAGCATGTCTTTCTGATATCAAATAATTTTCATTTTCTGAAAATCACAATATAATACAAATTTTATGACAAATTATAAAAATTTGATATTTTTCAAATTTTTGATATATAACAGTCCTCGAAGTAAATTATATAAATCTGATGACATATTCTTAAAGTGTATGTATCAGGGAGGAAAAGCCGACAGTCAATTGAAAATTTTGACCTTTCATATTGAAGATATGGATTTTTTCCCAAAAAGACCTAATTTTTTTGGTGTTTTGGGAAAAAAATCCATATCTTCAATACGAAAGGTCAAAATTTTCAATTGATCGTCGGCTTTTCATCCCATCTACATACACTTTAAGTATAAATCATCAGATTTATAAAGTTTACTTCAAGTGCTGTTAAATATCAAAAATATCAATTTTTAATGATTTGCCATAAAATGTGTATTAAATTGCGAATTTCAACAAATCAAAATTATTTGATATCAGAATGACATTCTTCGTATTCAGAATGCAATTCGATATGTCTGATGTGCTCTAATGTCCCACAATAAATACTGTTTAAACGTTCATACCCCAGCCCTTAAACGTAAATGAATATAATTGTTGCTATCTTCAGTAGATAGCAAGCTTTAATACATGGATAAATTATGATGCCATATTTTATCTTCAGTAGATAGCAATATGCCAGGTAGTATAATTTGTTGTGCTAAATATATGCATGGATATGTTGCTATCTTCACTACACTGTAAAAATTGTGTCTAGCATGGAGACATGTCTTCAGTAGACATGTCTTAATTTAGTGTCTTTGTGCAAGGCATTGTCTATGAGTGGCCACACGGTTCCTGGTAAGCCGTATACTTCTATTACAGTATATGCAGTCTACATGTTCTCTGTTGACAAGGGGCAGTCTTCATTGAACAGCTCTTCCTCAGAGCCAACAAACCTTATATTTAGCAGATAGGCGAGGTCTGCTTGTTTTCTGTTGACAAGGGGCAGTCTTCAGTGAACGGCTCTTTTCAGAGCCACCAAAAACTCTCAATATCAGCAGATAGGCGAGATCTGCTTGTTTCTGTAGACAAGGGGCAGTCTTCAGCAAACGGCTCTTTTCAGAGCCACCAAAACTTACAAATTCAGCAGATAGGCGAGATCTGCTTGTTTCTGTACACAAGGGGCAGTCTTCAGCAAACGGCTCTTTTCAGAGCCACTAAAACCTTTATATTAGCAGATAGGCGAGATCTGCTAGTTCTCTGTAGACAAGGGGCAGTCTTCAGTGAACGGCTCTTTTCAGAGCCACCAAAACCTTTATATTAGCAGATAGGCGAGATGTGCTTGTTCTCTGTTGACAAGGGGCAGTCTTCAGTGAACGACTCTTTTCAGAGTCATCAGTAGACAAGGGCGGTCTACATGTCTCATTCTTAGGTACTTTGCCCTGCAGAAGACAGAGCTACTCCTGACGAAAGCTTGACAGTTCTAAACTTGTCCGACGGCGAACCCGCTAAAAACCCACTAATTGTTATGTCATTATGCTGTGTTAAATACATAGATATAATTATTGCTATCTTCAGTAGATAGCATTATGTCATTATGCTGCGTTATATACATGGATATAATTATTGCTATCTTCAGTAGATAGCATTATTTTTTTTTTTTTTTTTTTTTTGAGATGCTTGAAGGAGGATGACTTGTTTTTTCACTGCTCCTGTTTTTTCAATATTTTTCACTATTTTTATTCAGAAGCTAAAGTTTTAAAACCAAATTAGGGTGTTTATACCATTATTACACATGTATGCCAACTGTCATGTGAATTGCAAGTTGCATTTTGATAGCTAAAATTGTATTTTGCACTTGTGAAATTACACCTGCCGAATTCTGCACCATTTGCTGTAAGCTTAAGCTTCCTTCAGTACTTTGGGTCCAGACCAGACTTGGAGCTGAAACCAGTTGTTCTACAATTGCTGGCTGACATCCCTAACTGTCAAGCTCTTGAATCTTCAGTCTATTAAGGTGAGCATGTTCCATTTTTTCACCATGTATTTCGCCGCCATCACACTGCTTGTCATTTCAACATCAACAACTGTTACTACCAACTTCAATACTAGTCACGACATTGGCTATTGGACAACAGATTTTCAAGCAGTATACCAGTCTATGCCGAACTTCCAGAAACAGAAACTTACAGCTCCTTTACAGTACTACTCAAATTCTTGTGCAACCTTTCGGATCAATTTGATCATAATCAGTGGTGATATCGAACTAAACCCTGGTCCAGATTCAAACAATGAACTGAAAACTCTGTATATAAACACAAGTAGTGTTAAGACTGTCAACAAAAAGTGCAATAAATTAAGAGATTATGGTTTTATTCTGTGTAAAAAGATTTTTGATATCGTCCTCGTCACAGAATCATGGCTGAATGATAATATTCTTGACGCTGAGGTTTCCCACCCAGACTACATACTGTATCGTAAGGATAGAATACCTGACAAAATGAAATGTCGTGGTGGTGGTGTAATCTGTAGTGTAAACAAATCTGTCATGTCTCTTCGGAGGATTGATCTTGAGCCATCTGATGCTGAAATAATTGTTGTTGAATTAAGACCTAACAGATCAAAGAAGATGGCCTTGATTTTATGTTATCGCTCACAGGACTACAAACTTGATCTTTTTGCAAACAGATTCCATTTTACTTTATCTCGTGTTTCTGATTGTTTTGACATTGTTCATGTCTTTGGTGATTTTAATTTGCCAAAGATAGATGGCTGTAGAAACAATTTGAATATATCTGATGCTGAGAGTCAATTTCTTGACTCCGTGAATTCATATTTTCTCTCACAACTCAATTTTATTCCATCTCGTGAAAATTGTGACAATATTCTTGATCTGATATTTACAAATGTTCCTGATAAGTTTTCTGATATATCAATTTCTAGTGAATTTTTTCAAACAGATCACAAACTTTTACAATTCTGTATTGCTACCAAGGTTGAACGTATCAAACAAGTTCCTAGACATGTTTATAATTTTAAAAAAGCCAACTTTAGTCAAATTAGAACTGAGCTGAGTTGTGCTGATTTTTCTTGTGTATATAATGCTGTTGATGTAAATGATGCTTGGATTTCATTCACTAACATCTTTGTTTCTATCCTTGACAGGAATATACCCAAGATTAAAATTAGAGACAGTTCAACACCTGGTTGGATAGATTCAGAGGTTCGGCATTTGCAGAAGAAGAAGTATACAGCATGGAAGCGGGCAAAAAGAGTGACTCGGTAAACCATTGGGCTAAGTTTCGCAAACTAAGGAACCGCTTGAAAAATTTGATTTCATTCAAATATGATGAATATATTGCCGGGTTTGGTTCGACACTTTCTGATAACCCGAAGCGGTTCTGGTCCTTTTTTCGATCTAAAACTAGGACGAAATCATTGCCCCAGTTTATCAGTTACAATGACATGTCTGCTTCCACTTCTTTAGAGAAAGCCACCCTCTTCAATAATTACTTCTTCTCTGTTTTACCCAACCAAAGGTTTCTCCATCACTACCCACTATTTCTCATTTCCAACATGCTAATCTTGGTAATCAAATCATTCAGGTTGATGATGTCATTAAAATTCTCAAAAATCTCAATGTAAATAAGGCCCTTGGCCCTGATGGTATTTCACCTAAGGTTTTAAAAGAATGTTGCTGTCAAATTGCTGCTCCTTTGTGCTATATTTTTAATGTCTCTCTAACTGAAGGTAAATTACCTAACCAGTGGTTGGACGCGAATGTAGTCCCTGTTTTTAAGAAATCTGATAAGCAGCTTGCCAGCAACTACAGGCCTGTTTCACTACTTTGTATATGTGGCAAGATCATGGAGCGTGCTATTTTTAATATGATTTTTCCTGTTATTAAAAACCAAATCTACCCTCTCCAACATGGGTTCATGAAAGGACGCTCAGCCACTACACAGTTAGTTGAAGTTTTCCATGAAGTTAATTCCATCCTGGACAATGCTGGGCAGGTTGATATGATATATCTTGATTTTTCAAAAGCCTTTGACAGTGTATCTCATGAGCTTCTTATTCATAAACTTGGCTCATTTGGTATCCACTCAGATCTTTCGCACTGGCTTAGGGCTTACTTAACTGGCAGACGGCAGAGGGTCGTTGTTGATGGGGTTTATTCTGACTGGCTGCCTGTTATTTCTGGAGTGCCACAGGGGTCCATCCTTGGCCCTTTACTTTTTGTGTTATATATCAACGACCTGCCTAGCATTGTCCAACATGCAAAAGCTGCACTCTTTGCGGATGACGCAAAATGTTACATTAATATAAAAAATGTAAATGATTGCAAATTGCTTCAGGAAGATCTTCATCATCTTGTTCAATGGAGTAATACTTGGGAATTAAATTTTCATCCCTCAAAATGCCAAGTCATTACTGTTTCAAGGAAACGTTTGTTAGTGAATTTTGATTATTTTATGAATAACACAAAACTTAGTGCAATCAAATCTGTCAGAGATCTTGGTGTTGATGTCACATCCAAACTTGATTGGAACGACCATATTAACAGATTGGTAAAAAGTGCAATAAAAAATGGGTCTCATCATGCGCACAGTTGGTTTTAAGGCACCTGAAAAAATCACTAAAGCCCTGTATAATTCATTGATCAGGAGTGATCTTGAATTTGGTAGCTGCCTTTGGAGTGGTACATCCAGACACAATATTCAGTGTCTCGAAAGTGTTCAAAGGCGAGCTACCAAGTTCATCATGCACTATCCTGATCTGGATTATCGGGAGCGGTTGTGCCATCTGGGTATGTTACCCCTCACGCTTCGTAGAGAGCAACTTGATATTTGTTTATTTTACAAGTCCTTGTCTGACAATTACGATCTGGATGTCTACAAGTATGTCAAGTTTTACAAGTCAGAGATTGGGCAAGACCGTCCCAACACAAGATCAACATGTGACACCTTGCGCCTTAGGATCCCCTTCTGCAAAACGGAAGCTTTTAAGTCCAGTTTTTTTATCCTCATTGTGCCAATTTGGAATCAGCTTCCCCTTAGTGTTAGGTCCTCTTCATCTTTTTCTGTTTTTAAAAGCAATGTGGTTAATTTTTTGCATTCTCATTTTGAGTTAAATTTTCGGCCAGCTGACATTTGTACGTGGGTTTCCGTATGCAGCTGTGCTATTTGTAGGGTGTCTTAATTAAATTTTTGATCTTGAGGTGGGATGGTCTTAGAGGTGATATGCACCTGTTCATCCCAATCCTCTACACTGGTATCTCTCCTACATGTGCTGGATCCGTGGTGCGTTTTATTCACATGTATATATATATGTCTTTTATACTTTTACTTTGTGCAATATATTTATCCATCTTTTATCTAATTTTGTTATTTGATATTGTAACCAGTGTATGAAGCCAAATAAATAAATAAATAAATAAATAAATTATGTCATTATGCTGTGTTAAATACATAGATATTATTATTGCTATCTTCAGTAGATAGCATTTTGTCATTATGCTGTGTTAAATGCATAGATGTAATTATTGATATCTTCAGTAGATAGCATTATGTCATTATGCTGTGTTAAATACATGGATATAATTATTGCTATCTTCAGTAGATAGCATTATGTCATTATGCTGCGTTATATACATGGATATAATCATTGCTATCTTCAGTAGATAGCATTATGTCATTATGCTGTGTTAAATACATAGATATTATTATTGCTATCTTCAGTAGATAGCATTTTGTCATTATGCTGTGTTAAATGCATAGATATAATTATTGATATCTTCAGTAGATAGCATTTTGTCATTATGCTGTGTTAAATACATGGATATAATTATTGATATCTTCAGTAGATAGCATTATGTCACCGGTAGGTAGGTAGGTAGGTAAATCACTGAATAGGCCTTTAAAGTAAAAAAAGTTTGATTTACTTGTAGATACTTAAGTTTTACTATAGGATCAAAATAGACTGAGTTGCATTCCCATCTATAAACAATCACACCAATTAGGCCTATGCCATTCCATAAAACCCAACACATCCACAATGACCACTCGCTCTGCTTTTTTTCAGGGGCAGGGGGGAGAGTGCCCCCCTGACAAAAATGAAAGAAAAAGTGCCCCTCTGACAAAAAATAAAAGGGAAAATCAGGAGGGCAAAGGAAAAGAAAAGGGGCAAGGAGCCCTTTTCTACCGAAATTCAGCCCGAAAATACACAATTTTTAAGCGCTACGCGCGCATATTGCAAAGATTAAGCCCTTTTCATCCTGATAATGGGCGAAAATAGTGTAAAATACCAATTTTTTGCGCGCTACGCGCGCACATCGCCCCTTGTCTCTATGTATTGTATGATGCAACTGTAATGTTTTTCGTCTGTGCCCCCAAAATTTTATTTTGCTCCCCCTGACCAAAAAAGCTGGCTACGCCCCTGGCCGACGTCTTCTATTTTGCAATTATTTACCGGCTGAATTTGTGAATATTCTCAGTCATCCAGGTAGATAAACATAATAAAATGAATATTAAATATGTTCATCTGGACTTACTATTTTTGAACACATCAACGCTGTTGATGAGAACATCAGGTTCACACAGGAAGGTTTACATGACAACAAACTCCCATTTTTGGATTGTTTGGTCACAGTTGAGAACAATGGCTCGTTAAATACCACAGTGTACATGAAATCCACTCATACGGACCAATAGGCCTACCTGTTGTTCGATTCGCACCATCCGCTCATTCACAAACTCGGGGTAATTAAAACCTTATTTCATCGTGCAGAAAAAATCCCATCTACCGAGGAGGCTAAGTTGGAAGAATGTAATCACCTCAAATCTGCGTTAGGTACTTGTGGGTACCAGAACTGGACATTTGAGAAAGCTCTCAAACTTCGCGAGAAATCAAAATCCATCTCGTCTGATTCCTCTGCCACAAGGAGCACTCGTCCAAGGAACATTACCAATACCATCGCATACATTGCTGGGGTTTTGGAGAAGCTTAAATGAATATTCGGGAAACACAACATCCCCGTCTCCTTGAAACCGGGCAATACTTTGAGACAGAAACTAGTGCATCCCAAGGACAAACCCCCCGCAATAAACAAAGTAATATTGTTTATGCCATCCAGTGCAAAGACTCTGACTGTGAGGACTCATATAGGGGAGACTAAACCACCCTTGCACAAGCGTATGTATCAGCACCGCAGACCCAGTTCTATAACAGGTTTGAACGATTCTGCAGTTTACACGCACCTCAAATTTGCCAATCATTCATTTGAGGACAAGGATGTGCTAGTGCTCGACAGAGAACATAAGTGGTTTGAAAGAGGGGTTAAGGAGGCAATACATGTCCGGTGGGAGGAACCTTCGCTCAACAGAGGAGGGGGACTTCGCCACAACCTGTCAAGGACCTACGACGCAGCAATCCGGAAACTACCCGGCGACTCTCCTGTCCTGTGACGTCATACCACCAAGTGTGTCACAGATCAAAAGTCAACAACCTGATCAGTCAGCCTGATGATGCGTCTTGGATGAGACGCGATACTGTCGCTATCAAAAGTATAGATGTATTGTAGGTTACTATGTCTAAAAGTCGCGTGCTTTGCATGTAAGGAATGTACGAGCAGTCATGGTCGCTCAACTCAAAAAAAAAAATCAAGTTTCATTGTTTAGATTAGGGGATAATGAAAAGTTAAACCTTGAAGATTTGAATGGATATGAATTGCAAACATTACTTAGGTCTGCTAATGAGCCAATATAGACTAGTCTCATATCAAATGGCATATTACAATAACCCCTATTCAATTATAATAGGTCGAAAGTTGACCTCAACTTTACGAGTATGAGGTTTTTGAACCAATTTACTTTGAATGTCACACAGTGACATCGCCCCGATATCTTCATGGTAGAAATCGCCATGGTAGGTTGAATCCACAGCCACCCATGGCCATTTTATTCGGACCTTATGACATGCATAATTAGCGAAGTGACCTGACTCAGGCTACTGTCAATAGACGGGGTATTTGATTTCTCGCTGTGTGAGTATGCTTGTATACGACATTGCGGTCAATGGTTATACTGTCTCCACTTGAGTGAGTGCCGCTATAGCCTGCTGCACGCTGTAGTCCATACAGGACCAACGCAATATAAAATTAGAGTTTTGGTCAAATTTTGAGTTCAAAACGCACGGCCAATTTTCAAAGCGCACGCTAACGACTATCATATCTGTTCAACACGTATTTTCAAGTGTATGAGACCAAATCTGGTTTCTTGAGAAAAAAATCATGGCGGGAGATATTCATCATTTTCTAACCCAGTATCGGAAGATTTTCGTCTGATATCAAAATCGTGCATAGCAATTCACGTGTATCGACCCCGTGTATTCATTTTAATGTCTCTGCTACACCAAATAATTATTAGCCAGGCGATGTCGGTGTGTGTCATGAATAACATGATATAATTGGAGTTATAGAACTGCGTCCTTACACATTGATGCATCAGAGATTCCAATTTTAGGTATGACGTAATGTCTGGAAGTTCAAACACTAAATTCCAGATCGAGTAAAAAAAATGTAATAATTTGGTTTTTTTATGCAGCCATGTGTGACAGGTATAGGCCTACCCGTAAACAATAACAATATCACGATACTTATCATATCACCTGATCGATTGATTGGGCCTATACAAAAAGGAACACGCGAGACTGAAATATGCCATTTTGTATTTGCTAATTGTATAGAGTAAACTTACCGTGAAGAAGGCTGAAACAGCAGAATCAGAATTACGTTTACAGGTAGGAATTTAATTCACTTTAATAGATTGTAACATCACCAATGTTCTGTGCAGCTCCCCAAATTCCATTGGGTGAAGGAAGCTTTTGATAACCAAACAACTGATCACCAATTTTTGAAATGCCATGTGCATTAAATATATTTTTAGTGTGTTTTATATTCATAGATGTAAATTCAGCAAATGGTACCCATTTTTTTGCTTTGTTTGAATCATCGAGATAAAATATAGATCTATTTTTATCTCGATGTTTGAATCAACAAAACTAAATAATTTTAATATTCCTAATAATCAAAATAAACGTTGTGGTGTTGTCAATCGTTTAAAACATCGGGCCATTTGACACCACCTATATGGAAGACATCACCTTATCCCCCACACTGTACTGACAGGTGGGCATGCGCGTATTTTGGGGGGCTTTGGGGGCGTCAGCCCCCCGGGGTCAAAGTAGGGGGCGGCAAAAACGAAGGGGCGGCGGAAGAAGAAGGGGCGGCAAAAACAGGGGCGGCAAAAAGGAATGGGGCGGCAAAACGAATTAGCAACTAAAAAAGGGCGCAAAAAAATTGAAAAAGCATAAGAAATTTTGAAAAAAGGATGCTTTTAGGGCGCTAGCGCCTAAAATCCTTTTTTTTTTTTTTTTTGCTCTTCACTTTTTCAAACGACCGTGAAAAAAATTGGGTCAACCTTTTCGGGCTGTTAAAGAAGGGGCGGCAAAATTGTTTCTTCTTCAGCCCCCCGGGGTTGGGGCGGCCACGGTACGCCACTGGTGGGTGACTCCATTTGAAATCTACACACCCTGTGTATGTGGGACATTAACGACACATCTTCCACAGGGGATGAGGTGTATGTATTTCAACTGGAACAGCACAGGAATTTGATCTTGAATCTCTCTTTATAATTTGTAGCGTTTATTTTTAATCATTTATTTATTTATTTATTTATTATGCTTCATCACTGGCTCATATACAATTACATATACAAATATATTAAATATAAATATTGCACATACTAAGTTAATAGAATAAAATGCCAGCGAAAAGAATGAGACAAACAGGTACAAAATCACCTCTGAGACCATCCCACCTTTCGATTTTTGAAAACAATTTATGGAAAAAAAAACCCATCCCAAGTTAAATAAGCCTGCAATTCGAGCATCTACAGTAAGAACTAAGAGCATGTATTCAAAGAACAAAAATTTTGAGAAAAATGAGGATTCAAAAATTCAACCACCCCAGATTTGAAGGAAGAAAAGGAACCGGCTGTCCTTGTAGACAAAGGCAGCTGATTCCAAAGCTGCACAATGCGATTAAAATAAGTCATGTGCGCTTCGGGTTTTGCAACGTTGAATTTTAAGTTTTGGATCGGAAGATAATCTAGTGGTGGGATGGTCCCATTCCCTTGGCTGAATTTAATATAATTATTGATATTAATATCATGGTGACCCTCCCTACATCTGTAAAAAAACAGGAGATCACTTTTGTCTCTCCTGAGAGTAAGGGGAAGTAAGTCCAAAATGGTAAGCCTCTCCTTATAATCTTGATCAGGATAATGTAACATGAATTTGGTAGCTTCTTTGAACACCTTCCAACATCTGGATGTTGTGTTTGGATGTACCGCTCCAAAGACAGCTATACCATACTCCTGATCAGATCACTCCTGATCAGATAAAGAGTTCTGGTAACTTTTACTGGGGTATTGAACCCTACTGTACGCATGTTCATGCCCATCTTACGATTGCATTTTTTGACGTCAATAACTATATAGGGCCGCTACAGATCCGAGTATTCGACGTAGAATATTTTGAAGTACCATTATATCTACGTTATTTAATCTATAGTCCCATTCTATTTCCAGTAATGTTGACGTTCTAACGTAGATATGTTACATCAAATAGCCTATTTTACGGCGAATAAAAAGTCTGTAGGGTCACTATAATATTCGTGCGTTCAAACTTCGAGTTTTTTACTACTTCACACTGCCATGTCATGGTTTCGATAGTTTTTTCTTCATTGTTTTGTTTTTATTCTTAATGATTTTGGTATATTTTGTAGTAGGCCTATTGCTCTCTGCTTTGCTCTCTGTGTTTGAGTTTTACACATAAACACACTTAAAACACCTTATTATACTTCTGAATTATAAAGATATCAATAAAAAAATTAAATTTTAGTAAATAGGTATAATTTCTTTCAAATTCAATCATAACCATAGTATTTGTTTAAATGTTACTCTGTAGAATGGGTAATACGTGTTGTATCAATCAATAAGCGTATCTCTTTAAACGTATATCGAGGCTCTGAATTCGAAGTGTTTTAACCATCCGTGTATTTGTGTGACCCTTAAGGGTATCCGTAGGGAGAACACTAAGTGATACGGCCAGGTCTGGCCAGGTGCATGTTTGTTCGCAGTCTACAGGTGTAACTATGTTGTTGTATATTCTATAATTTTCCTGGTGTGTTAACTGTGATTACATCTAGACACCAGTTTATTTTTTATTTGAACGGGACCCTAATTTAATGAGAAAAACGAAAAAAAAGAGAGGCCCGGCAAAAGCCGATTTGCAGACAATTTTGTAGCTACAGACAGCTCGTATTCCATATAACAACTACGGAAACCGATCAGTGCCAGATATGTTGATTTATATTTCATCCACTTAGGTTTGGCTTAACCCACTAAAAGGTAAAACTTTAAGGCTGATCATTTTAATTATAAATGTAGTGTGTGTGTAAAAGTATATTTCTCAAAATGGAGGAGAGCGCCTATGACTATTGTCCGTTCTGTCTATGGTCTATGATAATTGTTTTCTTACCGAAATATATTCACTTAACACAGACCACGGTTGCCAAACAAATGAGGGCAAACCGTTGGTTTCTATGAGATAAAAAACTACCAGAAGTCGCGTAAGCCAATGTTGAGAAGTCATGCAATATTTTTCTTAACCATCAATTGGTGTCTATAGGACAGGAAATTGTCGCGAGGAAAATCTTCAAAACTCATCCTATTGACCTAGGCCTATTACATCGCGGGTTTGGCAACCCTGCAATATATACAGTTATATAACATCGCACCGCATTGTGAGGTGAACGAACTGAATGTTGACATTGTATTCAGGATTTAAAACAAGAACTGTCTTTAAACAGACAATGCGGTTGGTATAAAACATAGCGTGTGATATCATGATATCAACTTCAAAATCTAAAAACAAAAGTAAAGAAATAATTTAGGGCGAAATAAATAAACAGCGTACAGCAGGTGCTATCTTGTCAATAATGATAAGAGAAACATGAAAAAAACCAGCAGAGAGCATGCACCCCAGTAAAGAGTTAAATAAAGCAAGGAAAAATCATAATGTGCAGAAGGCCTACTTTTCGGATGATATTCACAGAAACAAAAATAAAGAACTAAAGATCTAAAAACAAAAGTAAAGAAAATGAGGGCGAAATAAATAAACAGCGTACAGCATGTGCTGACTTGTCAATAACGATAAGAGGAGCATGTACCTCAATAAAGAGTTTAAATAAAACAAGGAAAATCATAATGTGCAGAGGCCTACTTTTCGGATGATATTCACTGAAACAGAAAAAAAGAAATAAGTTTAAAGAATTATATATTTTAAGATTAGATAATGAACAATCATACATAAAAATGTGACATGTGTCTGATGATATTTATACACTTCGAGCAAAAAAAAATAAAGAACTACTTAACACGCGACATAAATAAATAGCCATATTTTATGAACGAACTGAATGTTGACATTGCGGACCAGGATTTGAAACAAGAACTGTTTTCAAAAAGAAAACGCGGTTGGTATAAAAACATAGCGTGTGCTATCATGATATAAACTTCAAAATCTAAAAACACAAGTAAAGAAATAATTTAGGGCGAAATAAATAAACAGTTAAACATACTCAGTGATCACTTGTACTAAAACAAGCATGTCCCAAAAAAGAATTAGTAAAAGATAAAATAATGATAAAACGTACAAGAAGGGGCAAAATATTTGTCGCAAAAACTTATTAAATGCTCATTTGCTCTATAAGATATTTAATGTTTGCAATTTACTCCTAGTTTATCATTTATTTATTATTTATCTAGGCTTATATATCTTTTATTTATTTATCTATTAATTTATCTATTTATCAATTTATTTCAATATCATTATTATTAAGTGCCTATTTATAATGATATTTAAATCTATCAACATTATGCTTACGTCATCCAGGAGTTATTATCCCACTTGAAATCGCCATATAAACACAAATTAATAAAGAAATACACAATGGGTGAAATAAAAGCATGATCTATCTTTTCAAGAATGAAAAGAGGATATAAAAATATAACAGAGCATGTCCTATAAACATGATAAAGAATTATTTAAAATCGTACAAATGTGAAACATGTAATATGACATATACTTCTGGAATGAGCGTTTTGAGCGTTTCGACAGTATTTTTGTGGGAAATGAGAGCACATCAGACATATCGAATTGCATTCTGAATACGAAGAATGTCTTTCTCATATCAAATAATTTTCATTTTTTGAAATTCACGATATAATGCAAATTTTATGACAAATTATTAAAATTTGATATTTTTCACATTTTGATATATAACAGTCCTCGAAGTAAATTTTATAAATCTAATGACATATTCTTAAAGTGTATGTAGCTGGGAGGAAAAGCCGACGATCAATTGAAAATTTTGACCTTTCATATTGAAGATATGGATTTTATTTCCCAAAAAGACCTTTTTTTTGGGGAAATCCATATCTTCAATACGAAAGGTCAAAATTTTCAATTGATCGTCGGCCTTTCCTCCCAGCTACATATACTTAAAGAATGTATCATTAAATTTATAAAATTTACTTCGAGGACTGTTATATATCAAAAATATCAATTTTTAATGATTTGTCATAAAATGTGTATTACATTGCGAATTTCAAAAAATCAAAATTATTTGATATCAGGACATTCTTAGTATTCAGAATGCAATTCGATATGTCTGATGTGCTCTAATGTCCCACAATAAATACTGTCCAAACGTTCATACCCCAGCCCTTAACATAAAACAAAATAAAACGGTCATGATAATATGACATTAAGGGCGAACACCACTAATGAAGCGTCTTGGTTGAAATGCACGTGAAAATTAATGTCTTTCTTTGCTCAATTTGAGGCCTTTTTGGCTCTCATAGTTGCCTGATGTACCCCGTTACATTTTATTAAGAAACAATGTAGTATAGTTTCTCTCCATTGATTTTGCAATGGCGTCTCCAGGAGGGGGGCTCAGAGGGGCTTTCAGATTTATGCGGTGGAGGGGGGGCTTAATGGCTAAAATCGCCAAAAACCGCCTGATTTTACATATCCCTCTAGCGTTGGTTGTCAGTACATTGCAGTCACTCCTCATCAAGTGTTGACAAAGACAACAGTGGTTGTTGAAACGTACACAGTAAGTGCATTTTCTTGGATCAGATACTACGAACTCTGGTTTACTAGTTTACTCTACCGATCCTGATGAAATTGTTCAATCAATAACGATATCTGGGGGACCAATCACAAGCCAGATTCATTTAAAGGTGCATTACATCATGACCAATTTTAGTTAGGCCAGAAATTGGCCTAACTCTCCATAGAATCCCGTGTTAAAAATGTTATCCGCAATCCAAAGTCAGTAGTCCACTTGGGAAGCTAACAAACAGAGGGAGTACGGTGACTGAAAAGATTAGATGTGAAAATCTATCAATTGTGCACAAATAATAATCAGAGTTTTAAGCTTAAATGCAATAGCCAGAAGCACAATTGGCAAGTGGAGTACGGAGAAGTCTAGCTACACCCTGGAAGGAAAAAAAAACAGTATTTGAAACGAGGAAATGTGCAATATGACTTAATGTAATACATTAGAAAAGGCTTAAAAGGCAACTATTAGGCCCTGATTCATATTTAATCCTCATTTAGGCCTGTAAATTAGATTGTCTGTAAATTTAGCAGGATCCTACTTTTTATGACGACTTTCAAAATGTGTTACATTTCAGAAACACCAAGCTGTTTGTGAGGTGGCGTTAGCTGTATGGGTTATAGGTTGAACTTTTTACAATATTTCTGGAAAAAAAATCCTGAAATCCATACCGTATATATTAATTTTTACAATGGATGTCGTCATCTGACCTTCTGCTTGCAGAAAGGGGAAGTTTTGAAGAACTGAGTTGTTTTCCCGGCCTCTGTCTGTACAGAAAGTCAGTGGGGTTATTTACTGGTGTGCACCCTAAAAGGCCCTTGTCATAACCAATGGTGGCGGCATGATTTTTCCCGTGCATGAGGGTTTAGGCCAAATTAAATTATATGTCTAAACTTGAGGTTGCATGTGTAAAACATGGTCTTTTTTTAACGCATGTTTGGGGTATTAAAATGATATTTTTTTGGCTTGCACAATCATGGTAAAGATCCATGTCATACATAAGAGATTATAGGACATACAATACTTGGTAGGCCTCATGATAGGCCTAATGCGTAAACTTTGTAACTGTTAGGGAACTGAAATCAGACTGAAAACACAAACGTCATGGGAGGCTCTGTCTCACCAGTTGCATTTACAAGGCCCTTGTTATAACCAGTGGTGGCGGATGATTTTTTTTTTTGTTGTGTGACAAACAAGGTTCTGAACAGAAACGTCACATACGGACCAACCCACACTACCGAGAACCGCGAATGCCGAGAACCGCGAAAGCCGAGAACCGCTCTAGTTTCAGATTTAAATTTACTCTGTCTTTATACCCGCATGCGAAGCATGGACGGTTATACCCGCATGCGAAGCATGGACGGGTATATTTATACCCGCATGCGAAGCATGGACGGGTATATTGCCATCCTTGGGTTTCATCTCCTTCTCCTTCTCCATCTCCTTCTCCTTCTCCATCAAACACATCATTCTGTCAAGGCTAGCGCTAAAACTACAAAGGCCCTGGGGCCCATATGTGGTACACTTATGGGCCCTATCCCGTAGAAGTGCCTTTTGCCCATCTTGGCCCCAGAGGTCAAAGGTCACGGGCCCCAGGGGCCCAAATGTAAAAACACAAACCATGCCGTTTCTCATCAGATGAAGCAGCCTCGGGGCCCTGAGTTGGTACACTGATAGCCCCAGGGGTACTCTATAAATACAAGTATACATGAGCCCCATATGTTATATATTATGGGCCCCAGGGCCCCACGTGTTAAAAATATGGGGCAACAGATTGACAAGCCTAGCTCTAAAGCTACAAGGGCACTAGGGCTCATATGTTGCACATGTATAAGCCCTAAATTGTAGATGTGCCTTTTGCCCATTTTGGCCCCAGATGTACAAGGCTAGAGGCCCCAGGGGCCCAAATGTTAAAACAAAGGGCCGGCCGTTTCTCAGCAAATAAAGTAGCTGCAGGGCTCATATTTGGTACACAGATAGGTTTTCAGTATTATATTGTCATATGTATATATGTACCCCATATGTCACATAATATGGGCCCCTGGGCCCCAAACGCTAAAACATAGGGCCGGTCGTTACTCTGTAAATAAAGCAGCTTTAGGGCTTAGAGTTAGTACACAGATTGCACCTGAAAATCACATTGTTATATGTACATGTGAGCCCCATATATTACATTATATGGGCCCTAGGGCCCTAAACGCTAAAACATAAGGCCGGCCGTTACTCTGTAAATAAAGCAGCTTTAGGGCTCAGAGTTAGTACACAGATTGCACCTGAAAATCACATTGATATATGTACATGTGAGCCCCATATATTACATTATATGGGCCCCAGGGCCCCAAACGCTAAAACATAGGGCCGGCCGTTACTCAGTAAATAAAGCAGCTACAGTGCCCAGCTTGAGTCTACTGATAGCACTAGAGGATTAAACTTCAACATATGTCCATGGGCCTCATAAGTCAAATATTATGGGCCCCATGGCCCCAAATGTTAAAACAAAGGGCCGGCCGTTTCTCATCAAATAAAGCAGCTTCCGGGCTCAGAATTTGTACACAGTAGCACCTGAGAATTATATTGTTATTAACACCCACATACCCCTCCCCACCGTACACACGTTGGACTAAACAGACATATCCGTATTATAATTATTAATATAATAATTGGAAATACCAGCGTGAAGCGTTAAGGCTGTTCCAGTTAAATTACATACCCATTGGCTGTTCTATTTAATTTACATACTCCCTCTGAAATGGTCCCAAAATAGGCTGTTCCGTTTAATTTACATACTCCCTCTAAAATGGCTGTTCCATTTAATTTACATACTCCCTCTGGAATAGTTTTCCCCTAATCATATTGCATAGCCTCACTGTGAATAAGAGAGACTGACAACAGCAATCTATGGAGAGACAACTCCCCTAGCAGGGGACTTTTTACAAGCAAGTTCTTTAAAAGTGCTACGAGAGTGCAACCTGCATTAAATTAAAGCTTGTGACTTGGACTTTCAATTTTTACACATTTTCCACCCAATTGGGCGACTTTTTACAATTTCTATGTTTTAAGTCCTCAGCAATTTGTACACAGATAGCACCTGAGAATTATATTGTTACTAACACCCACGCACGCACCCCTCCACCCCACACACGTAGGACTAAACAGACAGATCGTATTATATCATAATTGGAAATACCAGCGTGAAGCGTTAAGGCTGTTCCAGTTAAATTACATACCCAGTGGCTGTTCCATTTAATTTACATACTCCCTCTGAACATGGCCCCAAAAAGGCTGTTCCGTTTAATTTACATACTCCCTCTGAAATGGCTGTTCCATTTAATTTACATACTACCTGAGTAAGAGAGACTGACAACAGCAACCTATGGAGAGTAAGAGAGACGACTCCCCTGGGAGGGGACTTTTTACAATTTCTTTATTTAAAGTGCTACGACAGTGCAACCTACATTCAATTAAAGCTTGTGACTTGGACTTTCACTTTTTACCTATACAATTTCTTTATTTTAAGTCCTCAGCAAAAAAGGACTGTAAGTTTGGGTACACCGATAACATGCGGGTATAGCCGTATTTGTGTACAAATATATAGCCTTCTAGTGCCATTCTGTGGTTTCATCTCCTTATACCCGCATGCAGCGCATGCAGGGTATCTTCCCATTCTGTGGTTTCTTCTCCATCTCCTTCTCCTCCTTATACCCGCATGCGAAGCATGGACGGGTATATTGTTATCCTTTGGTTTCTTATACCCGCATGCGAAGCATGGACGGGTATATTGTTATCCTGTGGTTTCTTATACCCGCATGCGAAGCATGGACGGGTATATTCCCATCCTGTGGTTTCTTCTCCTCCTCCTCCTTCTCCTCCGTCCATCAAACACATCATTCTGTCAAGGCTAGCGCTAAAACTACAAGGGCCCCAGGGCCCATATGTGGTACACTTATGGGCCCTACCCCGTAGAAGTGCCTTTTGCCCATCTTGGCCCCAGAGGTCAAAGGTCACGGGCCCCAGGGGCCCAAATGTGAAAATACAAAGCACGCCATTTCTCATCAAATGAAGCAGCATCAGGGCCCTGAGTTGGTACACTGATAGCCCTAGGGGTACTCTATATTTACAAATATACAAGAGCCCCATATGTTATATATTTTGGGCCCCAGGGGCCCAAATGTTAAAATACGGTGCAACAGATTGACAAGCCTAGCTCTAAAACTACAAGATCACTAGGGCTCATATGTGGCATATGTATGGGCCCTAAGTTGTAGATGTGCCTTTTGCCCATTTTGGCCCCAGATGTACAAGGCTGGGGGCCCCAGGGGCCCTAATGTTAAAACAAAGGGCCGGCCGTTTCTCAGCAAATAAAGTAGCTACAGGGTTCAGATTTGGTACACAGATAGGTCTTATAGTATTATATTGTTATATGTATATATAACCCCCATATGTCACATAATATGGGCCCCAGGGCCCCAAACGCTAAAACATAGGGCCGGCCGTTACTCAGTAAATAAAGCAGCCTACAATGCCCAGCTTGAGTCTACTGATAGCACTTGAGAATCATGCTTTAACATTATGTACATGAGCCCCATAAGTCATATATATTGGGCCCCAGGGCCCCAAATGTTAAAACAAAGGGCTGGCCGTTTCTCATCATATAAAGCAGCTTTATGGCTCAGAGTTTGTACACAGATTGCACCTGAGAATTACATTGTTATATGTACATATGAGCCCCATATGTCACATAATATTGGCCCCAGGGCCCCAAACGCTAAAACATAGGGCCGGTCGTTACTCAGTAAATAAAGTAGCTACACTGGCCAGCTTGAGTCTACTGATAGCACTAGAGAATTATACTTCAACATAATTATGTACATGGGCCTCATAAGTCAAATATTATGGGCCCCAGGGCCCCAAATGTTAAAAACAAAGGGCGGCCGTTTCTCATCAAAGAAAGCACAGATAGCACCTGAGAATTATATTGTTACTAACACCCACACACCCATCCACCCCACACACGTAGGACTAAACAGACAGATCGTATTATATCATAATTGGAAATACCAGCGTGAAGCGTTAAGGCTGTTCCAGTTAAATTACATACCCATTGGCTGTTCCATTTAATTTACATACTCCCTCTGAAATGGCCCCAAAAAGGCTGTTCCGTATAATTTACGTACTCCCTCTGAAATGGCTGTTCCGTTTAATTTACATACTCCCTCTGGAATAGTTTCCCCTAATCATATTGCATAGCCTCACTGTGAGTAAGAGATACTGACAACAGCAACCTATGGAGAGTAAGAGAGACGACTCCCCTGGGAGGGGACTTTTTACAATTTCTTTATTTTAAGTGCTACGACAGTGCAACCTACATTCAATTAAATCTTGTGACTTGGACTTTCACTTTTTACACATTTTCTGCCCAATTGGGCGACTTTTTACAATTTCTTTATTTTAAGTCCTCAGCAAATAGGGACTGTAAGTTTGGGTACACCGATAACATGCGGGTATAGCCGTATTTGTGTACAAATATATAGCCTTCTAGTTATACCCGCATGCGAAGCATGGACGGGTATATTGTTATCCTTATACCCGCATGCAATAGCATGCAGGGTATCTTCCCATCCTGTGGTTTCTTCTCCTCCTCCTCCTTCCTCCTCCTTCTCCTTTTCCTTCCATCAAACACATCATTCTGTCAAGGCTAGCGCTAAAACTACAAGGGCCCCAGGTCCCATATGTGGTACACTTATGGGCCTTACCCCGTAGAAGTGCCTTTTGCCCATCTCGGCCCCAGAGGTCAAAGGTCACGGGCCCCAGGGGTCGAAAGGTAAAAACACAAATCATGCCGTTTCTTATCAGATGAAGCAGCCTCAGGGCCCTGAGTTGGTACACTGATAGCCCCATGGGTACTCTATAAATACAAGTATACATGAGCCCCATATGTTACATATTATGGGCCCAGGGCCCCAAATGTTAAAAATAAGGAGCAACATATTGACAAGGCTAGCTCTAAAGCTACAAGGGCACTAGGGCTCATATGTGGCACATGTATGAGCCCTAAATTGTAGATGTGCCTTTTGCCTATTTTGGCCCCAGATGTACAAGGCTAGGGGCCCCAGGAGCCCAAATGTTAAAACAAAGGGCCGGCCGTTTCTCAGCAAACAAGGTAGCTACGGGGTTCAGATTTGGTACACAGATAGGTCTTTAGTATTATATTGTCATATGTATATATAACTCCAATATGTCACATAATATGGGCCCCAGGGCCCAAATGCTAAAACATAGGGCCGGCCGTTACTCAGTAAATAAAGCAGCTACAATGCCCAGCTTGAGTGTACTGATAACACTTGAGAATTATGCTTCAACATATGTAAATGAGCCCCATAAGTCAAATATTATGGGCCCAGGGCCCCAAATGTTAAAACAAAGGGCCGGCCGTTTCTCTTCAAATAAAGCAGCTTCAGGGCTCAGAGTTTGTACACAGATTGCACCTGAGAATTACATTGTTATATGTACATATGAGCCCCATATGTCACATAATATGGGCCCCAGGGCCCCAAACGCTATAACATAGGGCCGGCCGTTACTCAGTAAATAAAGCAGCTACAGTACCCAGCTTGAGTCTACTGAGAGCACCAGAGAATTATACTTCAATATATGTTCATGAGCCTCATAAGTCAAATACTATGGGCCCCAGGGCCCCAAATGTTTAAACAAAGGGCCGGTCGTTTCTCATCAAATTAAGCAGCTTCAGGGCTCAGAGTTTGTACACAGATTGCACCTGAGAATTATATTGTTACTAACACCCACCCCATACACGTAGGACTAAACAGATCCACAGAGAATAGCGTAATTAATATATAGATGACATCAACGCTGAGGCTGTTCCAGTTAAATTACATACCCATTGGCTGTTCCATTTAATTTACATACTCCCTCTGAAATGACCACAAAAAAGCTGTTCCATTTAATTTACATACTCCCTCTGGAATAGTTTCCCCCAATCATATTGCATAGCCTCACTGTGAGTAAGAGAGACTGACAACAGCAACCTATGGAGAGTAATTAGAGAGACGACTCCCTGGGAGGGACTTTTTACAATTTCTTTATTTTAAGTGCTACGACAGTGCAACCTACATTCAATTAAAGCTTGTGACTTGTACTTTCACTTTTTACACATTTTCTGCCCAATTCGGCTACTTTTTACAGTTTCTTTATTTTAAGTCCTCAGCAAATAAAGACTGTAAGTTTGGGTACACCGATAACATGCGGGTATAGCCGTATTTGTGTACAAATATATAGCCTTCTAGTTTGGTTTCTTATACCCGCATGCAATAGCATGCAGGGTATCTTCCCATCCTGTGGTTTCTTCTCCTCCTCCTCCTCCTTCTCCTCCTTCTCCTCCATCAAACACATCATTCTGTCAAGGCTAGCGTTAAAACTACAAAGGCCCTGGGGCCCATATATGGTACACTTATGGGTCCTACCCCGTAGAAGTGCCTTTTGCCCATCTTGGTCCCAGAGGTCAAAGGTCACGGGCCCCAGGGGCCCAAATGTTAAAATACAAAGCATGCCGTTTCTCATCAAATGAAGCATCCTCAGGGCCCTGAGTTGGTACACTGATAGCCCTAGGGGTACTCTATATTTACAAATATTCAAGAGCCCCATATGTTATATATTATGGGCCCCAAGGGCCCAAATGTTAAAATATGGTGCGACAGATTGACAAGCCTAGCTCTAAAAGTACAAGATCACTAGGGCTCATAAGTGGCATATATATGGGCCCTAAGTTGTAGATGTGCCTTTTGCCCATTTTCGCGCCAGATGTAAAAGGCTAGGGGCCCCAGGGGCCCAAATGTTAAAACAAAGGGCCGGCCGTTTCTCAGCAAATAAAGTAGCTACAGGGTTCAGATTTGGTACACAGATAGGTCATTAGTATTATATTGTCATATGTATATAACTCCCATATGTTACATAATATGGGCCCCAGGGCCCCAAACGCTGAAACATAGGGCCGGCCGTTACTCAGTAAATAAAGCAGCTACAATGCCAAGCTTGAGTGTACTGATAACGCTTGAGAATTATACTTCAACATATGTAAATGAGCCCCATAAGTCAAGGCTAGGGGCCCCAGGGGCCCAAATGTTAAAACAAAGGGCCGGCCGTTTCTCAGCAAATAAAGTAGCTACAGGGTTCAGATTTGGTACACAGATAAGTCATTAGTATTATATTGTCATATGTATATATAACTCCCATATGTTACATAATATGGGCCCCAGGGCCCCAAACGCTGAAACATAGGGCCGGCCGTTACTCAGTAAATAAAGCAGCTACAATTCCCAGCTTGAGTGTACTGATAACACTTGAGAATTATACTTCAACATATGTAAATGAGCCCCATAAGTCAAGGCTAGGGGCCCCAGGGGCCCAAATGTTAAAACAAAGGGCCGGCCGTTTCTCAGCAAATAAAGTAGCTACAGGGTTCAGATTTGGTACACAGATAAGTCATTAGTATTATATTGTCATATGTATATATAACTCCCATATGTTACATAATATGGGCCCCAGGGCCCCAAACGCTGAAACATAGGGCCGGCCGTTACTCAGTAAATAAAGCAGCTACAATTCCCAGCTTGAGTGTACTGATAACACTTGAGAATTATACTACTTCAACATATGTAAATGAGCCCCATAAGTCAAGGCTAGGGGCCCCAGGGGCCCAAATGTTAAAACAAAGGGCCGGCCGTTTCTCAGCAAATAAAGTAGCTACAGGGTTCAGATTTGGTACACAGATAGGTCATTAGTATTATATTGTCATATGTATATATAACTCCCATATGTTACATAATATGGGCCCCAGGGCCCCAAACGCTGAAACATAGGGCCGGCCGTTACTCAGTAAATAAAGCAGCTACAATGCCCAGCTTGAGTGTACTGATAACACTTGAGAATTATACTTCAACATATGTAAATGAGCCCCATAAGTCAAATATTATGGGCCCCAGGGCCCCAAATGTTAAAACAAAGGGCCGGCCGTTTCTAATCAAATAAAGCAGATTCAGGGCTCAGAGTTTATACACAGATGGCACCTGCGAATTATATTGATTCCAGGTCTTCTTGCCAGGTCAGAACTATACCCACCTACCGAGTTTGAGCCCCGTACAACCTACGACGGCCTCAGACAAATCTACAAATTTACAGACAGATCTACAGAGGATAGTGTATTATTATATAGATATAGGCCTAGGCCTATGTAGGCTCTACATAGGCCTATGTAGGCTATGAGCCCCATATGTAGAATATTATGGGCCCCAGTTTCACTATTATTTTTTTGCCCAATAGAGAATGGTAGCCCGATCGATGAGAATTATACATTGGCACGGGTAGTCGGGTTCCCTTAAAAAGGGGGTCAAGGGGGTGTCATGGTCGGTCAGGGATGCCATGTTAAAGCCTGGTCAAGGGGTGTCATGGTGGGTCAAGGGTTGCCATGGTGGGTTAAGAGGTGCTATAAAATATCAGAGGGTGTCATGATAGATCTATGGTGGGTCAATGTTGTCTAGTTTGACCCCCAGAGGTGTCAAATGAATGACAAATAAGGAATAAAAAAAAAAAAAAAAAACCATGGTCGTTATAAATTAAGAAAAATCATAAATTTTGGGTTCCTAGTTTCAGGATATAGCGTCAGGCCCGTAGCCAGGGGGTGCGGCGCGCGACGCACCCCCCTATTTGCATAAGTAGGCCTATACAAAAAGTCCAAACATTTAAGAATATGTGAGCGGAGCGAGCCACAAAATTTGATTTTTTTAACCTTTTTGGTAAAAAAGGTCTAAATTTGGGGAGAAAGTCCACTTATCATAGATTTGCCCCCCCCCCCTTGAAAAAAAGTCCATTTTTTCAAAATCAGCACCCCCTACAAAAAATCCTGGCTACGGCCTGGCTAGGGCCTACCCATTTCTCCAATGCTTTAGCAATCAAATATATTAAAGCGTACGTCATTATACGTTGAACACGGATCGATTGGCGCGAGGTACATATTATGATTATGCACCAAATATGTATCTTGTTTACACCGTGTGATCAGAGCCGTGTGATGGTCCAGGCCCAGGCGGTTCCAGCTGGTCAAAGTAAGTACCGGTATTTAGTCCGTCAAGAAACCTCCTATTCTTAAAGGCACATTCACAGATTTTGTCACTCACAGATGTTGTGAAATTTGTAGGATGTATTTATTTTGACTTCATGTGCATGTTGATGGTATGTATGTAGGCCTACATTTAACATCAAAATACCAAGTGAAAGTTGCAACAATATTAATGTTTATTTTGACAAATCGGGAAGTTTTGTGAAAATTTAAAGATCTGGTAATATTTTTCATTAGCTCTTACCATGGTTAGAGCTAATGACAATGGACCGGGGGGGGGGGGGCAAGCTTAGTCTTGGTAGCGATATGCCTACGAGAATCTGAAAGTGGGCTATAGGCCTAGGTCTATTTAGGCCTATAAAAAAATTCCAAGGGAATTTTTTATGCCCGAAACACAGATTTTTAGCTACATTTAGGCTAATTGTATTTTGAGCAATGTTTCATGTTTTTTTAATGCAATTTGGGCTCCAGTTAGGGGAAAAGAAGCTTGAAAAAACAAACAAACAAACAAACAGCCGAATACCCATGCTTCTTTAATATAGGCCTACCAAAATTGAAAAGGGAGCTATCATTATACAAGAAGTCTAAAATAGAGACCATGCATAGTGCAGCACAGCACAGCACAGACTATAGGCATGATAGTATCCCGGGATAGTAAGGTTGAACATCCGGACTTGTTTTTCCTTACCATACTCCCCTTGTGCATGTGCTACAAAAATGCTATAGGCTACATATTAAACCAGAGCGGGTCTCCATGCATATCTAGGCCCTAGGCATATCCTACGGGTCAGTTGCGGCATAGACCATCAGAGTCTATGCATGGTTGCGGAGCATTTTTCCTTTGTGATGTTATCAGCCTGATCAAGACTCACAGAGCTGGGCCCAAGAGCGGACATGTGAGTGGACATATCAAAATGATTTTCCCTCATGTAGGGTCTTCAGAAAATTAAATGTGTAAAAAAACTTGTTCAAATCAAAATTTCCGAATATCCCTTTAAAACCATCGGTCATGAGTCCAGCTGCGGGCCTTCTAGACAGACTAGTGGTGTACGTGCAATTTGATCGCTCGTAAAAATCACGGGAGCTAGTGCAAACAGGTGCAACCGGAACCGCAGAGCCAGGCAGAGCACAAGTTTACGCAAGATCTCTGACAAACATCGCAACAACCGTAACGCGTAAGTATTGCAGCTAGTGTGTTATGCATTTATATCAGTGATTTTTTACTTATATTAGTGAATTAAACGATAATTTTATATTTTGAAATACATCCCGGCGAACGGCTGTGAATGATGTTAGATAATGTCGGCTATCATACAGTACAGTAAGCCAAAGAATTATAAACTCAGGCCATCTGTGCTCAGGCTAAGACTCCGGGCTAAGACTATCGGTAGGTAACAGTTGCATAGGCGTAGATCCCGGGGGGTGGTCCATACAATCATCCCCCAATGTTGAGACTTGTATATGGGTTTCTGACCAAATTAACCTTATAATTATTTGGTATACCAATAATTGGAACTCACGGCTCCAACCGTCGGAGTTCTATGTGTAGGCATGTGCTGCCGCGATTGTGCATTCATCACCATTCACATAGGCTACATAGTCGTGGAGTGGACTTTTCGCTGCTCATAAAAATCGCTCAAAAATCGTCTTTTTAAATATTTCTTTGGACAAAAGCTGATGCATAGAATAACTTAGTAGGCCTATAGCAATCACAGATGACATACATCAGTAACACAGGTTTCTAAAGCGAGTATTTTACCAGATAGGCCTATACTAAGGGGTGGTGCAATAATTATGTGTAGGCCTACCCCCGGGGTGGTGAATTATAAGGGGGGGCAAAGATTTTTGGCAGGCCAAAAGGGGGGGCAAGCATTTTTGGCAGGTCAAAAGGGGGGGGGTCAAGCGTTTTTTGGCACGTCGAAAGGGGGGGGCAAGCAATTTTGGGTACCGTTTCTACATTAGGCTACGCCCTAAAAAGGCGTAGGAAAACGTTAGGAACACGTTCAAATATGCAAAATTTCCTGCTCGCTGCCCTCGCATTATATGATAAGACAACTTAAGGTTTTAAATTCGGGTTCCCCAAAATCTTGCATGTGTAAGGGGGGAAAAGGTTTTTGGCACGTCGAAAGGGGGGGGCAAAGATTTTTTGGCACGGCCAAAGGGGGGGCAAGAGATTTTTGGCAGACCATTTTGAGAATTCACCACCCCGGGGTACACATAATTATTGCACCACCCCTAATGCAAACTTGCCAAAATAAAACCCTAGCACCCTACGGGTAGGCCTACCTACAACTTGAGAACAAGTCCTCAAACGTTCGAAATTTGTAGTTACCATTTTAGCCCTAAAATTGCAAAACTTCCCGCGCTACGCGTGAATTTATCCCACTATTACACCATATTTAATCAGTTTAGCTTCAAAATGGCAAAATTTTCGCGCGCATTTGTTCAATAAGCTTAATCTGTCGCCAAAAGTGTTGGATTCACTATAGTTCAAGAAAGTTTTTCCAACCTCATCCCCCCATGTCAAAAAGAAATCTACGTCACGACCAGAACTTTGTGTTCACCCCTGTAGGCCTATATCGTAAGTAAAGACAAATATGTCAAAATTAAAACAAGCAGCCATTCTTATTTGTTGAAATAGGTTGAGAATTAAAGAAATGGTGAATCTAAAACCTAATGAAGAAACAAAGTCAAAAATTGCACTTTTGAGTTCAAATCAATGAAAGCACGACGGTAGTTTTAACATGCTTATGCTAATTTTAAAAAAGCACAGCGCTTGTTCTCTTGTTCATGAATGCTTTGTGTAAAAATCAAATGCACCGGGGGGCACTTCAATATGAAATGGATATTATAGGTGTAGGGCTGGCACTTTCGCAGTAAGGGGCATTCAGTGGGAGCAAAATGTAAAAAATATGGGGCCGGTCATTGGGTGAGAGCATGATTTTTGGCATTTGGTGAGAGCAAAATGTAAAAAATATATGGGGTCATTGGGTGAGAGCATGATTTTTGCCGGGGATTTTTGGCATTCGGTGAGAGCAAAATGTAAAAAATATGGGGTCAATTGGGTGAGAACATGACCTTTTTTAAATGGAACCTTTGGGTGAGAGCCGAATCGGCGCCACAGAAACCTCGAACATCGAATTTCAAATTCCTTTGTTTTCGTTTTCAAAATAAGTAACAAAATCAGTGATAAATGATTTTTGTAAGGCCGTGTAAAATTAATATTTTGGTTCTCGTCCCTCCCTCCTCAATTTCTGGGATTTGTCAGATTTTTTTTTTTTTTTAGATTTTTCAATTTTTAAGACTTTGGAATGATTTATGAAATCTTCATACATATGAATAAGTTTATTAGAGAACAAGCATCACTTCCAAGTCTTTTTGTGGTACTCTCTAGGGGTTTATCCCTCAGAATCTCACATTTGAAAAAAAAAAAAAAAGGGCCTCATCGTTTCCTCGAACACTTAGAAGAAAACCGAAAACTACTGACAAAAATAATTTTACATTGAAAAAAAAAAACAAAAAAAAAAAAACACCTCCCTCCCTCATCAATTCATGAAAATCCTCTGGACGAGAACCAAAACATTAATTTTATACGGCCTAAGTTGTGTTCCATAGCTGGAATACAGCCAGATTGTATACTGTAAACCTGTAATTACAGACTACAGAGAGTACAGGGATCTATACAATGATTTTGGGGAGGGGGTGTTTCTGTTAGAAAGGATAAAATTCAAATTGAGAAAAATTCTATTGGATATAGGTTAAAATACTTTGGTGGGCAGGGGTGGGGGTTGGAGAATATGAAGGGGGTCTGGAAAAGTTTAACAGAGATAAAGGGGGACTTAGGTTGTTTCTGATTTTTTTCAGTACTGGAGTCAAACTCCACCCTATCCAGCTGAGTGGGGAGACCGTGGGAGCCCCAGTACAGCAGGGTCTGAGTATTTTAAGCCCATTTCGGCATTGGGGCTATTGCACATTAAGTGTACACTTCAGTCTCAAAGAGGGCCGAAATTAGAAGTCATTTTAAAAATTTATAAAAATTCTATGGTTTTTAAAACTTCATGATGTACAAAATTCAATTCCAAAATATCAGATCGTGGGCTAAAGCTTCAATGGGAAAATGCATGGCATTGGAGAGGACATTTAACAAAATAACATTGACCACTTCAGTGATATGTAATTCAAATAAATTGTATGGGTCATAATTATTTGCATTTGTTTACATTGTTCATTCAGATGAATACACATTTTTTAATCATTCTACATGACTTTTTGCTGAACCATGAAATGGTCTCAGCCTATATGAGTGAATGTTACTAGCTTACTAGCTTACTGACTAACCATTTGGTCTGAAATGGACATATCTCTAAATGCCACAAAGGTATGACGTCATGAGTAATGTCATATGAAAGAGGAAAACATAAAGAGGTCATCCAGGGGTCACAGGGGTCAAAAAAGGTCATTTTAACCGAAAATGCTCCAATGAGCTTAAATTTAAATTTAAGGTCATTAAGGGGTCATAAAGGGGTCAAAGGTCAAGTTTTCCAAAATGCTCCGGTTGAGCTGAAATTTAAACGCAATGATCCTGATGACATTCTAAACATGTTGAAAATATTTTTAAATTCATTTAAGGTAATGGGCAATACAGAGGTCAAAAGTCAAGTTTTCAAGATATATTAAAACGGCAATTAATGAAACAATCTTATTAAATTTAATACTATCCAGCACAGTATTGCTGCTGATCAGATCGTCACAGTCATCCGCCTAACTTACCTCGTGCCCTAGCAAAGGGCACAGTTGCTCTAGTTTATTTTAAATTCTTTACTTTTCCTCTTTTATTAACACCACTCGGGCGGCCAAACCTTCGTAGCATTTCGAGATTATGTCCATTACAGACTCCGGGTGGCAGTGGTATAGGCCTACCACAATATACTGCCAAAGCAACATGGTTCAGCTATGGTGCGGTTATCGCTCTAGTTTTGTTAAAAAATTAAAGTGCGAGCTTCTGTAAATCCAGATGCAAGTTAAACGATTGTTAAAAAAAACATGAAACTCTTACTTTATTATAACACTAGATTCTCTAACTATCACTTTTCTTATCATAAATATTAATTCTCATGTGTTTTAATTAAATATTGTCAAATGCCCATATTTTTCAGTATAACTTGTGTTTTCTGAGCTTTCCAACGTATGGGTGTCTGGAGAGGACATTTTGTTTTTAACAAACAGTTTTTCACTTTTTTTCACTGATATTTTCTTGTATTTTATTTTTAATGTAGGCTCCCTTTAGATGTGTTGTCATTAACTTGTCAATATCTAAGATGAAACATTCACTTGAAATAAAAGTACATGTATGCTTTTTGTGAGCTGTTAAGGACAACTGTTTTTGGTTGTTCTGGAGAGGACATTGGCTACTTGTAGTATTGTGATTAAAAACTAATGCCTTGCCTTGTTAGAGGGAAGGAGAAGGTTAATTTTGTCAAAAGAAAGTCAAACATTTACCCTTGGTTTTGTGTCAATTGCAGATTTACCCATGTTCTGGAGAGGACACATTTTTAACACAAATTCAAGACACCAAAACTGTCAGGTTGTGATATTTAATACAAATATCCTCAGAAGTCAGAACTAATTGTTAGCAAGTTTTGGCAGAAACTACCAATTTAGTTTCAATTTTGATAGTACTTGTTTTGGAGAGGACATCCATTTTGCTGTTTAACACAGAAGCTACATAAACAAAAATGGTCATAATTTTCACAATACTGGACCAATTTGTGCCGAATAACTTGCATCGTATTGTGTATGCTTCATTCTTTGTTACCAAAGCAATAACTACCAAGTAGGCATATTTTATATTCCTAAGAAATCATTCACAAGACATTCAAAATATGAAATGAGACTCCAGAAATGTGTTAAAATTTAAAATGCACGTAAATGCAAAAATCTGATATAAAAAATTGTCAGAATTGAATGAAAATGCTCCTGTAGCTTCTCCTACATACCACCCATCTAATGAAATCACCTACATTTATATTTATATAATGTTCCATATTGCACACATAAATAACGTGAAATAGCCCATTATAAAAATTGGAAAAACATTTTGCACTTCGTTTATTTTAAGTAGACCTACAGGCATTTTTTCGAAGCCAGTCATCGGAACAATTTTGTTCCCCTTGGAATTTTGCCTAGAGGGTATTAGGGCTGTGCAATAATTATGCATACCCAAAGTAGTGAATTTTCAAAATGGTCTGCCAAAATTGCTTGCCCCCCCCCCCTTTTGACATGTCTAATAAGGCCAAAAAAAAATTGTTGTGTTCCCCTCACCCGACCGGTCCGATTTTTGAAAATTCTGGAAAAGTTTTTTAGTGTACAAAAGAATACCGACCCTAATTTTTTTTTTTTTTCAGATTTCAAATTCAGATTTTTTTTTTTTTTAAGTCAGATTTTTAACATTTTCAGTCACAACAAAAGTGCATCTTCAACAATTCTTTGGCATTTTAAATGCTCATGCTTTAATTTTTTGTTGAAAATTTAGTGTACAATACTGTTAGCCACTCATTGTAACCTTAAAATAGTAGAAATAGCATGTTATAAAATAAAAAAATATAATTAAAAAAATAAAAATTCCGACCGTCCAGTCCTCTTGATTTTTGCCTTGTGAGGGCAACACAACAATTTTTTTTTTGGCCTAATATTTGCCCCCTCTCTTCTTTCGACATACCAATAACTATTTGCCCCGCTTTACACATGCCAGATTTTTGAGAACCCCAATTAGAAACCTTTCTAATATCATAGGACGTCATCGATCTTTTGGTTTGTTCCCTCATGTGATGATTGTTCAAATTACATTGCTGTATATTGCATAGCTGATATTTGTTTACATCATGTACATGTATAATTGTAAAGTTTGAAATGAATGTTGTAAAGGTATTAAAAATGCCCATGAACAGACTGTTTAACACATGGTATGTACATGTACGAAAATATTTCTGTTGTATATATGTTGAGGGTCATTTTATTATTATTTATCATTTGAAGCAAACATATGGCAAATGTTAAAATAATTTTAATGAAATGTCATGGCCTTGCCAATAAAAACAAAAGATTTGATGTTTTAAATTATTTGAAACCTAAAAATGCTGATATATTGTATGCAAGATCACCTGGTAAAAAAAATGTTGACCTCTCCATCAAGTTGGAATGGACTAGAGTCTGTCACTTCAGTTACTCAAATTCTCATCCATCAGTACCCATACAGAGATGCCAATTTAAGGGTATACAATGTATTGTTGGTCAAAGCAGCAACAAAAAAATGTTGTTCACAGCATCTTGCGAATGGTAGGCTAGTGAGCTTTAGCAAAAATTGCATTGCTCAATTCATAGCGAGCGTGTAGAAGAATTCAAATATTACATATACTTTTGTAGGTACTGTGGTTCTTGAGTTATGTTGTAAAGAGAGCTGAAACAACAACACTTTTGTAAAACGTACATAACTCATTAATAACAATAAATTAAGCAAGTTTTCAAAGTATATGATTTGTAGAATGAACATTTCCAAAACACCAAAGTATTATTTTTCAATAATATATTGATTCAGATAATGAAAATCGATTTTTTTTTTTTTTGCTTCAACCAACAACACCTCGTATACCCTTAATGACCAATTTGATCATAAGTTAAAGTTGACAGCAATGGAAATTATGGGGTTATTGATATTAGTTGTCAATCAATATATGAATACAACATAGAAATTACAATGGCATTAAACTAAATATTTATTGTTATCTATTCAATGTGATGTGACTGCAACATGGGTCATATGCAACCTAAGAATTACATGGCATTGAACCAAAGATTTATTGTTATAATTCAATAAATAGCAGTTCAACGTTACTGTAACATAGGTCAAATCAAATGCAACCTAGGAATTACATGGCATTGAACCAAAGATTTATTGTGATAATTCAATAAATAGCAGTTCAATGTTACTGTAACATAGGTCATATGCAACCTAGGAATTACATGGCATTGAACCAAAGATTTATTGTGATAATTCAAAATAGCAGTTCATTGTTTCTGTAACATAGGTCATATGCAACCTAGGAATTACATGGCATTGAACCAAATATTTATTGTTATAATTCAATAAATAGCAGTTCAATGTTACTGTAACATAGGTCATATGCAACCTAGGAATTACATGGCATTGAACCAAAGATTTATTGTGATAATTCAATAAATAGCAGTTCAATGTTACTGTAACATAGGTCATATGCAACCTAGGAATTACATGGCATTGAACCAAAGATTTATTGTGATAATTCAAAATAGCAGTTCATTGTTTCTGTAACATAGGTCATATGCAACCTAGGAATTACATGGCATTGAACCAAAGATTTGTTGTGATAATTCAATAAATAGCAGTTCAATGTTACTGTAACATAGGTCAAATCAAATGCAACCTAGGAATTACATGGCATTGAACCAAAGATTTATTGTTTTAATTCAATAAATAGCAGTTCATTGTTTCTGTAACATAGGTCATATGCAACCTAGGAATTACATGGCATTGAACCAAAGATTTATTGTGATAATTCATGTAGCATTTCATTGTTTCTCTAACATAGGTCATATGCAACCCAGGAATTACATGGCATTAAACCAAAGATTTATAGTCGTAATTCAATAAATAGCAGTTCAATGTTTACTGTAACAATACATAGATCAAATGCAACCTAGGAATTACATGGCATCAAGCCAAAGATTTAAAGGGATTTAGAGGAGGAGCATGTGTGACCGAGTGGATAAGGCATTTGGCTCATAATCCTTAGGTTGCGAGTTCGAACCCCACTTAAATTCTAGCAATTTGACCTGCAGGTCACCATTAGAGTTTGAAATAAAACCTTCCTTTTATCAATAGGTATCAATAGGAGTTAATGTATTGACCTAATTTCCTTGGGAAACAAACATCCCAATAATGTAAACATCTACATAAAAATCAGGGCATTATTTAAAGCTTACCCCTGTAGAGGTCAGAACGGCTATGAGGTCATACGCGCTCAGAGGGAGATAGTCAAACTATTTCCCTGGGAGATAGTACTTCGAATAGTACTCTGTTCCCTCATTAATCAGCTTTTTGACTGCTTTGCAAAATAGCAAAACTATTTTTGTCACATGATACTCGTTTTTAATGAAGGATATAATTTGTACTAATTTGACCTCAGATGACCCCTGGTGACCCCGAAATGACCTTCCAAAAATTTGGCTTTAAATGTTAACAGTACCCACCAAGTCTCATGCCCATACGCCAGTTTTGAGTAATTTTGACTTCAAATGACCCCAAATTACCCCAAAATGACCTTTATAATATGACCTCAGATGACCTCTGGGTGACCTTGGGTAACCTTGACTCACTAACCAATACAAACATGTTCTGCCTGGGGTCAAGATGCACCCACTCACCAAGTTTGAGGAATGTGCAACCCCTATAGTTTCTGAGAAAAGAGGCGGGCAGACAAACACACATACAGACAAACAGATTCTGGTGAAGTATAGTATGATGAGGAATGCATTGGTGTTTCCCTCTAAATTTTCACCTCTGTTTTAAATAGGTTCCATTGATCCATATTAAATTTGTGGATGTATTTTTCAAAACTTACCCCTTAGACAGGTAACAACTCCAAAATTAAACTGAGTGCTAAACATTGTGGTTAAAAGCTGGACATATGTTCTTAGATACATTGTATAGGTGTGTAGGAATGCAAAAATACCAAAAGTGTCTAAAATCTTGTGTCTTTTGTATGGTCACCAGTTTAGGTCAAAGGTCATCATGGTCATAATGATTTAAAATGTTAAAGTTGCTCCAATCATGCTATGTGATACCTCAAACTCTTCCTCTCATCATAAGGAACAAAAACGTCAATTGTCATATTTCTTTAGGATGCACACTTCAGGGATTATGATGTCAAATAGATCAAAGGTTAATGACCTTAAATTACATACGAGGGGCGGTCAATAAGTTCATAGAACAAGGTACTTGAAAGAGTTCTGGCTAAATTCCTTCTATCTCACTCTTGAACAAGGTCACTGCATACCTTTGTTTCATCAGAAAATGGGATGATCAATATGTGTAAGCAAGGTTTTTGTATTTTGTTTGTCTAAATGAATAATTTGAGACGAGTTTTGAACGAATCGGAGCATTTTCAAAATTTGAATAATAATGTAAGAGGTCATTGAGCTTTGATCTATTTGATGTCATAATCCCTGAACTATGCATCTTACAGAAATATGAAAACTTGTCTTTGACCACTGTGTTAAACAAATTGATAATAAATTCTAGCTAGTGACACAAAGAATGTGCATGCCCAGTCTTGTCTACTCTGTCCCCTTAATTTTAGTTACACTGCCTGAATAGGTGTACATGGATATGTACATTTAAACTTTGAAGACTTTTACATTTTGTGTTACTTTTTGATTTAATATGCACCAGTGTTATGAAATGATGTAGCTACAAATAATTTACCTGTAGGCTGTAAAGACAAAGTAATATTTAAATCAAATTCATTTGCATTTGCTTAACCTGACAGAAATGGCCAGGAAGAAACAAGGAAATTAATTGGTCTTATGCACAATTCAAGTACTTCTAAACCCCAACCCCGGGGAATTGATGGGGCTTGTAATTTTTGGACTTATTACAAACATGTACACTGTAGGCTTAATGTTTTATTTACATGCCCAATTATCTTGTTGTTTGATCATAATGTGTGATTTGCACCATTGTAATGACTATTGGTGTACATAAATGCCCTGTGAAAGACTAAGCCTGCTGTGCTTTAATTACAGTAAAATTGAACATTTATAATAAAACCGGGTCTCGATCCCCGGTTTTATTCTGAGCTCACTGATCAAGTGCTGAATAAACACATCGCATGCGTGTGTTAATCATTGATCAGTGACATGCCGTATACACTGTATGCGTACCGCTATTCGTCTTCATACATCACATCAGCTGCGTGTAGTTTTGCCAATAATCATGATAATCATACAATTGGCGATTTTATACACACATTGTAAAAGCTGTCCGTCTTGACTTGACGTATAATCTGTGTGCAATTCGTCTTACGTCTTCTTTGTTCGTCCTAGCTGTGTAAAACTACGAAAATATTCATGACAATATATTACGTTCGGCGAACTGATACACGCATTATAGACGCTGCAATGAAATAGCAATTTTCTTCGTTTTACCTCATTTGTTTGGCTCGAAATGAAAAGGGGACAATGTGATCAGTAGCTATCAGTGAAAACTACCATTTTAGTCCATTCTTTATGCAAATCACATATTTTTGCTTTAATTTAAAATTCACAAAAAAACGGAATGTGTACAGTTTGTACACTGAATAACAAGAATAGGCATAAGTAATAGCAATTAATCTGACTATCTAAAAGTATTCCCTATAATTATCTATAAGGTTAAGGGATCTAAAATGAGCGTTTATTGTGTTTCGACAGTATTTTTTGTGGGACATGAGTGTACCTCAGACCTATCGAATTGCATTATGAATACGAAGCATGTCTTTCTGATATCAAATAATTTTCATTTTTTGAAAATGACAATATAATACCAATTTTAGGACAAATTATAAAAAATTGATATTTTTCAAATTTTTGATATATAACAGTCCTCGAAGTAAACTATATAAATCTAATGATATATTCTTAAAGTGTATGTAGCAGGGAGGAAAAGCCGACGGTCAATTGAAAATTTTGACCTTTCATATTGAAGATATGGATTTTTTTCCCAAAAAGACCTAATTTTATTTGGTGTTTTGGGAAAAAAATCCATATCTTCAATACGAAAGGTCAAAATTTTCAATTGATCGTCGGCTTTTCATCCCACCTACATATACACTTTTAAGTATAAATCATCAGATTTATAAAGTTTACTTCAAGTACTGTTAAATATCAAAATATCAATTTTAATGATTTGCCATAAAATGTGTATTAAATTGCGAATTTCAAAAATCAAAATTATTTGATATCAGAATGACATTCTTCGTATTCAGAATGCAATTCGATACGTCTGATGTGCTCTAATGTCCCACAATAAATACTGTCCAAACGTTCATACCCCAGCCCTTAACTTATTTTGCATAAAACCAACAAAGAATCATTCTTTTGCCCAGGACCACTTTTTGAATGGTGTATAAACTGACACAAAAATACTAATATTTAGAGTGAAAATTGACATTTACAGTGACGGTAAATTTGTTAGAGAGAAAAACATAATTGCAATTTTAAATTAAATGTTGTCATATGATGGTATTTTGTGCAATATGTCATTTTATTCAAATGTAGATGATGTTAACATGTACAAACACATTGTGTAATAATTATTTCAAATTAAGTGCATGTTTTAAATTAAAAAGCACAGAATGACAGGCAAGTACATGATCATCTGTTTGTTGAATGCCATTACAACAAATACTAGATTCCATATATAGAAAGTTGTGACAGCATGTGAGGAATTCAAATCTGCAGTTTTTCCAAACGTCTTGGTCATATGAATGTTACTTTCAAATGAATGTCAAGCTAAGGCTATATTATACAGTACGGCAGCAATGCAAATTTGGTTAATTTTCTTTATTTTTCCATTTGAAAAGATAATGCCTTCAAAAAATCGAAAGAGAAAAGAGCAGAGAAGAGAGAAGAGACAGGAGGAGAAGAGACAGATAGAGTTGGACAAGAAAAGACGGGAGTCTCCAAATACTAGCCTTTGTGCTACCCATCATACTAGCCTTTGTGCTTCCAATAACTCTAGCCTTCGTGCTACCCATCATACTAGCCTTTGTGCTACCAATGACTTAAGCTTTCATGCTACCCATGACTCTAGCCTTTGTGCTACCAATGACTCTAGCCTTTGTGCTACCCATGAATCTAGCCTTTGTGCTACCCATGAATCTAGCCTTTGTGCTACCCATGAATCTAGCCTTTGTGCTACCCATGAATCTAGCCTTTGTGCTACCCATGAATCTAGCCTTTGTGCTACCCATGAATCTAGCCTTTGTGCTACTCACAACTGTAGCCTTTGTACTACCCATGACTCTAGCCTAAGTGCTACCCATACTTCTAGCCTTTGTGCTACCCATACTTCTAGCATTTGTGCTACCCGTGACTCTAGCCTTCGTGCTACCCATACTTCTAGCCTTTGTCCTACCCATACTTCTAGCCTTGGTGCTACCCATACTTCTAGCCTTTGTGCTACCCATACATCTAACTCTGATGCTACTGAAGACTCCCAAAATACTAGCCTATGTGCTACTCAGAATATCTATCAAAATGTGACAGAAAATGATAGTCAAGATACTACTCATATCACTCAAAATTGTAGTATACCTTTATGTGCTACTCAAAATAGTCAAACAAGTGACCACGATGCTGCTCAAATGGAACAGCCTGGTTGCTCTTCATGGTCCAATGATACACATTTCCGCCAAGAAAAAGAACAAACTCGATTCCAAAAATGGTATGCAACTTTGCCTCAGTCAACGAAACAAGACAAGCAGGCATCACAACGACAGTACTATAGAAGCAATAAATCTAAGATTCTGCAGAAAAAGCAGTCTGACTATCAAAAACCAGAAACACGCCAGAAGATTCTGCAGAAAAAGCAGTCTGACTACCAACAACCAAAAACAAGAATGAAGAAGCTGCAACAAATACGGTCCAAGTATCAAAATCCAGAAACATGCAAGAAGATACTGCAGAAAAAGCAGTCTGACTATCAAAAACCAGAAACACGCAAGAAGATTCTGCAGAAAAAGCAGTCTGACTATCAAAAACCAGAAACACGCAAGAAGATACTGCAGAAAATGCAGTCTGACTATCAAAAACCAGAAACACGCAAGAAGATACTGCAGAAAAAGCAGTCTGCTTATCAAAAACCAGAAACACGCAAGAAGATACTGCAGAAAAAGCAGTCTGACTATCAAAAACCAGAAACACGCAAGAAGATACTGCAGAAAAAGCAGTCTGACTATCAAAAACCAGAAACACGCAAGAAGATACTGCAGAAAAAGCAGTCTGACTATCAAAAACCAGAAACACGCAAGAAGATTCTGCAGAAAAAGCAGTCTGACTATCAAAAACCAGAAACAAGAGCACAAAAACTTGACAGTATGCGTCAGAATTATAAAAAACCAGCAAATAAATCCAAAAAAATCACTAATGTAATGGAGAAGAGATCTGCTGCAAGAGCAAATATCCATCAAGTTATCAGAAATTTCAAGCGCCAATGCATGACACAAAAACCCACTTACACTTGCATTATATGCAAACGCCTGTGGTTTAGAACTCAGGTTTTGCCCTTCATGAAAACAAAATATCCCAGAGAAAGTCTGCTTAAAGCGATGCTACCAACTACTACATTTTCAGAATTGCCTGAAGATGCATGGATTTGTAAAACATGTAATGAGAACATCAAGAAAGGTATTCTGCCACGTTTAGCAGAAGCAAACAAGCTAGCACTGGCACCACAACCACCAGAACTATCTCAATTGAATACACTAGAGAGACACTTAATATCTCCTGTGATTCCCTTCATGAAATTAATCCCTTTGATTAAGGGATGTCAGAAGGGGATCCATGGTCAAGTTGTATGTGTAAAAGCTGACATTGATAAAACAGCCAAATCACTTCCAAGACTTCCTAATGATGAATCTCTGATAAGAGTCAAATTGAAGCGCAAATTGGATTACAAAGGCCACCACTTGTATCAACATGTTACTCCTGCCAAAGTAAGATCAGCACTCAATATCCTTAAAGACATCAATCCTATCTTTGAGGAGATAGAAATTGATCATGATGATGAACTAGAAAGAACTAATGATCCAATAGTAGCAACTAATGCAACCAATGAATTACTTGCAGACAATGAGGAAGACTCATCTGACTCAGAATCTGCATATAATGCTGATACAGAACCTGAAACAGACACTGAAGACAGTAATGAAACTGTTCCAAATGATGATGTCACTAACACATCTGCACCTCTTGACTCATTCTTGCAACCAGTTGATTTTGCTCAATACATTGCAGATCACACTGATGACTCAATACTGTGTCTTGCGCCTGCTGAAGGCAATAGACCTCTTGGAGTACTGAATATGGAAGCTGAATCGTTTCCCGTACAATTTCCAAACGGAAAAAACACTTACAATGAAGAAAGAATGCCAAAAGTTTCACCTTGTAGATACTTCAATGCAAGGCTGTTTTCTAGCGATAACCGCTTTGCAAGTGATCCACAATATATATTCTTTGCTCAATATGCAACAGAACTGAATCAGATAATGTCTAAAATATCCATAGCAATGAGACAAGGACACACAAAGACTGCCAATGGCAAAGATATCACACCACCTATGCTGACAAACCCAGCACAAGTGAAGCAATTATTACACAGAGATGACGGCTATCGATATATGGCTCAAATAAGGGGCACCCCAGCTTACTGGGAGAGAACCCTCAAAGATCTATTTGCAATGATACGCCAACTTGGAATACCAACTTGGTTTGTCACTTTCAGTGCTGCCGATCGAAGGTGGTGTGAAATTGACAATGCCATCCGTGAATTACACGGCAAACCACCAATGACACCTGAAGAACACAAAAATATGACCTGGGATGAACACTGTGAAAACATAATGAAAGATCCTGTATGTGCTACCAGGATGTTTCAGCAAAGAGTCCTAAACCTGATCACACAAGTAATCCAATCTGAAGCTAAACCAATTGGCAAAGTAGTAGATTATTTCTACCGTACTGAATTCCAACAGAGAGGCTGGCCTCACATCCATATGCTGGCATGGGTGGAGGATGCTCCCAAATTAGACCAAGATAATGATGAAAAACTGGTAGAATTCATCGACGAATACGTCGCATGTAATTTACCTCCTGAAAGTGATCCAGAGCTTCATGAAATTGTAACCAGTGTACAAACTCACAGCAAAAATCACACTAAATCATGCAGGAAAACTGGCAAAATATGCCGATTTAACTTTCCCAAGCCACCAACTGAACGCACATTGATTTGCAGACCAAATCTTCCTGATGAATCCCAAAATGCTGTAGAAACAGCCAAAGAAAAACTCAAGGAAGTCTGGAATGTTCTTTCAGACCCTGAAACTGAATTTAACAGCACTACTCAACTGCTCAATGCAGCAAATATCTCACAGAAAGAACTGGAAGAATCTCTTGAGTTACTTTCTAAATCAACAACTGTATACCTAAAACGAAAGCCTAATGATGTCTGGATTAACAACTATAACCCACATCTATTGCGGGCATGGAATGGCAATATGGATATCCAATATGTTTTGGATGCTTACAGTTGCACAATGTACATTGTGTCTTACATTAGCAAAGCAGAACGTGAAATGGGTGATCTGCTCAAAAATGCATCAAAAGAAGCTAGAGAAGGAAACAGTGAGGCAATCACTGAACTTCGAAAGCTCGGAAGTGTGTACTTGACACATCGAGAAGTACCAGTCATGGAATGCATCTACAGAGTCTGTAGTATGCCTCTGAAAAAATCCACAAGAAAAGTCATATTTATCCAAACAGATCCAAATGGACAAAGAATCTCACTGCCACTGGAAAGTCTGAAAAATATGTCTGAAAATGACCAAGTATGGATGCCAAATATGCTTGACAAATACTACGCAAGACCTCAAACATCCAAATTCAGTGATGTTTGCTTGGCAACATTTGCTTCCAGATATCATATGCAATCAAAGAAAGATGATAATAATGACAGCACAAATGAATATGAATTACAGGATGATCTAGGTGTTCTTAAGGAACGCAAGCAGAGACCTGCCATTATTCGCTATCCAAAGGTACAATTGAAAAAGGACCCAGAGAGGTACTATATGAATATCATAAGACTATACTTGCCACACCGTGATATCAGGCTCAAGCCTGCTCAATTTGAGACCTATCAGTCATATTACATGACCGGTAGCGTAGATACAAAGAATGGCAGAAAATCTGTTCATGAAATTGTCACTGAAAACATGGCACAATATGAAACTGCAAATGAGCAACTCGATGAAGCCTGGCAAGCCATGCAAGAAGCAGGAAACTTGCAAGATGCATGGGCTGCTTTGGCACCACAAGCAGAACAACAACGTCTTGATGATCTCCAAAACAAGAATCGCCTAGATTCTGATGATGAGTTTGATCAAATAGAAATTCCAGAATTGCAGCCAAACATAGCACATGCATCAAATCAAGCCACATACCCAATATCTGTGGAGACCTGTATTCCAGGGCTCACAAATGACCAAATCACAGCCATGTTCAGAACACTCAATGACAAACAGCAGCAAGTGTTCAAACATGTACACCAGTGGTGTATCAAGAAAGTAAACGGTGAAAATCCAGAACCATTTCGTATATTCCTCTCCGGAGGAGCAGGTACTGGCAAATCACACGTCATCAAATGTATAAGATATCATGCTCAAAAGCTTTTTGCACCACTCGCTGAATCACCTGATGATACAACAGTGCTAGTTGTCGCACACATGGGCACTGCTGCCTTCAACATAGAAGGACAAACAATATGTTCAACATTCAATTACAGTACACAAGCTCCAAATAACTACAGACCTCTGTGCGAAGACACACTAAACACACTAAGATCTAAACTGCAACACGTTCAAATTCTCATCATAGATGAGATCTCAATGGTCAGTAAGAAACAACTCAGGTACATCCATGGTAGATTACAGCAAATAAAACGTGCCTCAAATAGCTCATACTTTGGAAATGTATCTGTACTAGCAGTTGGGGATTTTTATCAAATTCCTCCTGTGAAAGCAGGTACTCCTTTATGTGTGCCAGATAAGAACCCTCTACAAGAGCTATGGAATACAAACTTCCAACATTGGGAACTCACAGAAATTATGCGTCAGCGTGATGACCTCACGTTTGCGCAGCTTCTAAATCGCCTCCGTGTACACAAACGAGAGGATCCAATAGATCAAACAGATGATGAAATTCTGAAATCTCGCATTATTAATGCAGATGCCAATGTCAAACCACCATCAGAAGCCTTGCACTTGTATGCATACAATGTAGATGTAGACAAGCACAATTTATCCATGCTAGAATCTTTGCCAAATGCAGCAATAACAGTCATGGCTCTAGATATTGTACAAGCAGCTGGTCAAAGTTACCGCAAGAAAGAACCATACAAATCAGAAGATACCAGTTTGGTGCCTGAATTACAACTTGCTGTTGGAGCTAAAGTCATGCTCACTGCAAATTTGGATGTGTCTGATGGTCTCTGTAATGGAGTCACTGGCACTATCAAAGCCATTCAACCAAATGATGCAAACGACCAACCTACTGCTGTATATGTCCACTTTTACCATGTAAAAGTTGGATCAAATGCAAGACAAAAGAACCCTCTACCACCACCACACAATGAATGTGTTGCCATAAAGCCACATAAAGTTACATTTGTACCAAACGGTTCAAATTCTACTGTCATTCGCCAACAATATCCTCTCAAACTTGCCTGGGCCATGACAATACACAAGGTCCAAGGTCAAACTACTGAACAAGTAGTCATTTCACTCAAAAATGCAAGAGCAGCTATGGGTTATGTGGCACTTAGCCGTGTCACTAGTCTCAGTGGGCTCTTCCTCGAAGACTATAATCCACAAAAAATATTTTGTGATGAAACAATTGCACAGCATATAGCTACAATGTCTGCATGTGATATGTCTCAATCAAACCCACTACTTCACATAGACCAGAAGAAGCACTTCATAATTGCTCATCACAATATTCAAAGCCTGTCGAAGCATTATGAAGACCTCCAAAGCAACTTTGAATTCCGCAAAGCGGACATAATCTGTCTTTCAGAAACTTGGCTCAATACAAGTCACAATCTGGTGAACTATCACCTCCCGAATTATCACCTTGTTGCCATTGCAAAACCACAAGATTTAGCAAGAGGCCGAGGTGTTGCTATGTATGTCAGAAGCTCTATTAATTACTACCAAGTACCACTCGAAGTCAATGAATGTGATGTCTTAGCAGTAAGAACCGCTGGTTCCCCATCAATACTTGCCATAACAGTGTACAAGCCTATCAATACAAATGCTGCTGCATTCAGTGAAGTTATTGCCAACATATGCACACAAATTGCAATTCTAGATGTTGACTATACTGTCATCCTAGGAGACTTCAATCATGATCTCAAACAGAATGCTCCAATTCGACCACTTCAGCAATATAACCAACTGATCAATATGCCTACCACAGCCAAAGGCACTCTACTAGACCATATCTATATTAAGCCAACTCCACAGCACTACAAAGCATATGTATTATCCTCATATTATAGCTATCATGAACCTACTGCTGTTGCCATAAAATTTAGAGAGAAGTTATAAAACTTCCATCTTCTACAAAATAAAAGAAAAAGTGCTGTTGCTCCAAGACAACCCAAGAAAATTGAAGCATTTTAGCTTTCTAAAATTGACTGATTTTAAGATCTCACACATATTTCTAAACTTATCATTGCTCCAAGACAACCCAAGAAAAGTGAAGCATTTTAGCTTTCTAAAATTGACTGATTTTAAGATCTCACACATATTCCTAAACTTATCATTGCTCCAAGACAACCCAAGAAAATTGAAGCATTTTAGCTTTCTAAAATTGACTGATTTTAAGATCTCACACATATTTCTAAACTTATCATTGCTCCAAGACAACCCAAGAAAATTGAAGCATTTTAGCTTTCTAAAATTGACTGATTTTAAGATCTCACACATATTTCTAAACTTATCATTGCATGTAACAGCATCATATCTACTCATGAAAATAAATTTGCTGTTGCTCCAAGATAACCCATCAAAAATTAATCATTTTAGCTTTCTACTCATGACATGGCATTTGCATGTAAATGAACGACCATCCTGTTGTACCTTCTCACTGGTAAAAATGTTGAACCTAATGACTTGTTGAATTGGTAACAAGCACACCAAGATGGCAAGCAGAGGTACGTGTGAATAATGGAATGGTATTTCTATCAATAATATAACAACAAAAAAAGTATATGGCTACAAAAACATGTTGTTTCCTCTTTGAACAATTATAGATTCACTTTTTGCAGTCCTGATATTAAGTGATTTCATATTGCTTGTAAATAAAATGTATTCGTGAAATATATCTTTTGAAAAAATGGATCATCATTTTTTGTTTATAAATATATTTTCCTGGATTTCTCAAATAACAAAACCAACACATTTCCAAATTTATGTAGCAACTTTTTTTTTGCATTCAAAATACTACCAAATTGCTAAAATATGCACCATTTTGCTATACAATGCCAGCTTATGCCCTGATCAAACTTAATTTAGCCAAGCCAGACTTAAAAGGGCATTTCGTGATCCATAGCCTCATCCCTCCACTTTTCTCAAAAAAAGTTAAGATTTTTATATCACTGGAAACCTATAATGTTTATGTACAAAATATTTCTTGCAGATTAATTCGTTTAGCAAAGATATTGCGAAATTTGATACAACGTATTGTCTATGGAGCAGTGTAATACACATACTCATGCATAACTCGCAAACGCAATATCGGAATCAACTGAAAGTTTGGGAGTATGCTTTTTTCGTGGATATGTACTGACAAATGTCATAAAAAGAGGATGCTAGGATCACGAAATACTCCTTTAACTTTTGCAAACAAAACAAAAAACACCTCGGTGCTCACAATAGGTACCAATATTATTGTACTTTTATTTCACTACACACACGTCTAATTACAGAAAAGTGGTTACTAATGCTCCGAAATAAATTTATGAACATTTTATGCTTTCCTATTTATAATACTTTGATTAAATAAAAACATGTTTCTATGATGTACAGCTAAAAAGTGATCTATACAAATGTATGTCAGAACTTGCATTTTGAGTAATTAACATTTTAAAATTCAATCTCTATACCATTGCAATTCGTAACCATTTTAATATTTCGTCGGCCGTATCACATACTGACGTATTCGACATTTTTAAAATTTTTGAGAAAATTGGTATATTAGTTTGTTATGTTCTACTCTATATATTCACCAAAAACCATGCCTCAAAGTAGCTTAATTAGTAAGATATTAATTAATTTAATTTTGACGTATTTACAAAACCTTGAAATGTCTGTATCACATAACGACGTATTTGCCGATCACCTATACTGCGCAAGCCCAGTATGTCGTATCTGCAATTTGAAGGATTTGCCGTTTCACATACTGACGTATTTGCGCGACGTATTTGCGCGACTTTGTCATTACACGATAAAATCGCTGTTTTGTCCTTTTCACATACTGACGTATTTGCGCAACTGTTTCACATACTGACGTATTTGCGCGACGTATTTGTCATTTGAACAGCGAAATTGTCATTAGTCCTTTTCACATAGTGACGTATTTTATTTAATATTGTTTTTTGCAGAATAAGTTATGCTCTGATAGTAATAAGTGAATTATATTGAAAATATAGTATATTCGCTTTACTGCTAACCTGGTTTTAATCGACAATAATGTTTTAATCAAGATTATGAAGCAAATGAAAATCTCTAAATTTTCAACTTCGATTTTCTCGAAATGCGTATTTTGCAAATACGTCAGTATGTGATGCGGCCGACGATTTATTGCAATGTGAGTAATTAGCGGCCTTTTAAAATTCAATCTTTCTTTACCATTGCAATTCGTAACCATTTATTTATTCATATAGGTCTTCATGGTTTAGTGTATTGGAAACAAGAACCCTGCGAAGTAACACCACTACAAATCTGCAATGTGAAGTTGGCACAAAGTTGACTCTAATACCACTCCTAACAAGACTACAGGTTAGTAAAGCAGGTTATAATTGTAGACCTGAGCTGCAGAAATTCCCAAGTCGTATTTTTGGCAGTTTTAATGTTGCTGAGGATCAGAAAATATAATGTAAACTTTTTTTAAAAACCAAATTCAAAAATTGTACCTACTTTTTTAAGGGGGGTAACTTTAACTTTGGTATCATCACTGATCCAAGCTGCAGAAATGCCTTTAGAAGTCCATCGGTGTTTTTATTCGTTTTACCTAACTGCCTATTCATTTCAATTAAAAACAGACTTGTAATGAATGTATATTCAAACTGGTTTTAAATAACAAAATAAGCTGTTCTTTAGCTATATACAATAATGATGAGTGGTGAGAATTGGGAGTTCGATTTAGAGTTACTTAAATCAAAGAATAATTCATATAAACTAACAAACAAAATGTTTACAACTGTGACTGAATTATCCATGATGGTGACAAGTAAATATCGAGTTATCAGTAACGAAAGTACAATAACCTTGAGACAATTTTTAATTACTTCAAAATTATTGCTCATTTCACAGCATCTCCACTTTGAGCATGAGAAAAAAAATGAGAGAGCGAACCACCCTTAAGAAGATCCAGATGGAGACACCATAACTCTCCAGCCAGTTTGTCTACACCCTCCACAAACATAACAAGAAATCCATCCATGAGCTGTATGTATGAAAGAGCCATCACATGTCCATTGTACTTCGAGAGTTGCAATAATAATGAGCCCAAGGTTAACCTGATCAAGTAAGTTTAAAAGTCAACTTTCCGAGTCAACTTCACAGTTCAAAGGTCAAACTGTTAAGATAATCGCATCTAAAACTGATAGGACCAGCAGTTGAAAGGTGAAACTGTTAAGATAGAAGTTTAAGATAGAAGCTTGTTACAATAATCTCATCAAGAGCAATCAAATGCCCATTGTACAATGAGAGTGGCCAGAATAATGAACCTAATAAAGTTGAGGATGTCAAGAAATTAGTAACTATATTTTCAGTAGCATATATGCAAGGACAAAGTTTCAAAACCCCAATAAGCATGTACAATCATAGACTGATCTGTGCATGTCTTGGGTACTAATAACTCATTCTTTACAAGGTGAAATCAAATTTTGTGAAATTTAGGTTTTTAAACCATGTCATTAGGCATATACTGTCAGCTTGATAGGTTCACACTTGAAAATTGATTTGTTAACAATTTACAGAAATAGAAACAAAATATAGTGACAATTAAATTTTACTCTCTATTCCTCTATAAAGTCTATGGTACTTTAGTCCATACGAAATACTTTAGAACTAAATGTACCACAAGTGCAAAATTGCATACGCATTGTACTTTTCTTATATTCCTGATACAGGACCTTCGTCTACGATACCCTTGTCCAGTGCGGCACCTAGGAATGCTTCCGTACCATCAACACCGCCATCATCAGTGGTAAGGTCAGCAAGCCAGTCGTCGACTTTGTCATTTACACATATGGCCATGCGTGACTACATGTATCCAATTGTGACACTGATTCAAAAGAGTCTACGTATTGCCTTCTACATCTGCATCCAGTCAACTTTCTTACCACTTAACATCATGATCAACAACTACTGGAACAAAAATGAGGAATTATTCAGGATGGAGCGCAGAGTAAGGAAGTATAAGTGAAAAATCATTTATTTTTAATACAGGTATAATTGTACCAGCAGACATGCTGTTAGAAGTCACCTCTGAAGGACTAGTGCCTTGACAATATGGAGTGTATAATACAAAGTGTGTATAAGCATGTTTGTATCTTCATTAGCATTACCGGTTCACATTAAGGTATAATAGAACATTCATTTTTTTAATGAGCCCTGATAGAGCCAAAAACAAAAATGTTTCATTGTCCATAAATCCCTTTTAAGCTGTAGTGCCCATCAGATTAAAAAACAAAAAAAAAAAAAAAAAAAAACATTTTAAAACCTTTTTTTACAATTTCCAAAAATTTTAAATTTTAAATAATGACTTAAAAGTCATTATTATTATTTTTAATGGCCACTATCTTCATCGACTTGCCAAAAAAAATCTCCAGAAGGCCACAACAAATTTTTTGTTTGTGAAGCATACATGAATATTTTTCAGTATTATGAGCAAGATTTTTAACACAAATTTCCACATACGTAAATGCCAGCTGGTGATAACAATCACTGACCATCCAGGATTTGAACCTACGACCTTCAGATCACTGTACCGATGCTCTACCAAGAGAGCTAATAAGTTAGATGGAGAAGAGCAATGATGTTATTATCGATAGGCCTTCAGTTCAATACCTATCCTCTAACATCTTATCATCCAAGAAGCTTACATGTATATCATTCAATAATTAATCGTTACCCATTTGTTTAAGTATAAAATATCACCACTTGATAACAAATCTAAGGTAAATCTGGGTTATTTTGCCACTGTTATAGCGTGATATTACTATTTAGCTGTCATTCAGACCTTTTTCCAGTAACCGGCAAAAGATATCTGATACCTAACGGCAACCAATGAGCGGTTTATCATGAAAGCAGCACACCCAAGTTAATAAAAATAAGTCTCCAAATGCAGGCTGAAATCGCTATCTATCTGCTAACTTTGCTATACATGTTTCTAGTAGGCCCTCTATGATAAGATTGCACCTTGCAATTTGGCGGATGAATTCGTTAGAGAACAAAAACATTAAAATTACATCAACATTATACTCCAGAATGTTGCAAAGTAGCAGGAATATAATTTCCAAAGTCTACTCTTTGAAAACAAACAAATTACTGATGTTTAACCAATTCTAATAAAGCCATTCTGACCTACTAAAAAGCCTGCAAACACAATTAAAATTATAATTAGCATGGCTGGATTTTTTTTATTCTAGGCTGCAAATATAAGTTTTACTCCTTTTCTTTATAAGGGGATGTGTAGCCTAGCGGTAACAATCTTGACTCGTAATCCAACGATCCAGGGTTTCAATCACAATGCTGCCGGGATTCAATTAGAGAAAATGTACAATAAAGCAATAGAGAGTTCCCGTGTTTTGGGTTACCCGCCATCTTGGAGGGAAACCTAAACTCCGTTTACAATTTTCAGAATACCAACACTCGCGCAATAATTAGCAAATGTTATTTTGTAGAATGTAGCACCAATAGGGTCATTGACCAAATCAAAGGAATGAGGAATACGGCGGTGCGAATCACGTTATAAACACTATTGTAGTCCGTTCCGCTTGAAAACATGGGAACTCTCTATATGACTGATCATCATACACTCTATTGTACATTCGATAATTGGCCCGTTTCCTTCACACAACAACAGTCCAAATGAACTTGAGTAACCTGGATTGGTTATGGCAAAAGATGCAACAGAGCCTCAAAGAAAAAAGATTTCTTCAGTACCTTAGAGGCGCTTGAAAATACCAGGAGGTTTCCTGAAGTTCTTAATGATTTTTATTTCCTACCCTCTAAGAATGTAGTACATCATGATATACAAATTTTTTAATTTCAAAAATTATTAATATCGATATATATAAATTTTATTAATATCAAATTATATTAATTGCAAATTAATGAATTGGAGCAAAATTACTTGACAGAGCAAAATAACCCAAATTTGCCCTACAAATGTTTATTATTGTTGAAAATTATTAATTAAGACTTCAACACTACTTGTTTATTTCGCTTACCGGGAGCGCTTATTGTTGTTATTGTGTCAATCAAACAACTTGCAATCCTATTTTTCAGTTGAGTGTTTCCATTTTTGTTTCGCCTGATAAAGTACATGTAAGAGACTATGTAATCACTTTTTCGTATAGCTGAATGTATGTGTGGCGGTATGTGTGTGTGGTTGTATATGTGACATTTTTGGTTAATGTTTTGGTTATCTTCGGACGATTTATTTGGGACCGCTGTGCCTATTTTTTACTTTTGCTACCCAAAGTAACCACTACCACCGATTTACGAACCTGTTCTATCACATGACATCGCCAGCTCGTCGTGTGACAACCCAGATCAATAAAACCAATTCCATCAGTTTGAAAAAGACAGTCGTTGTGTCCGAAGCTCACATAAGTGAACAATTTTAGTTGTATGTTATGGTTTAAACTCTACCAAAAAGTAATCACGAAAGCAGGTGGTCGTAAAAGCACACAAGACTCGTGATTCGAGAACCGCCTTGTTCCATAGTGTGTTTCCTGTCTTATATTGTCTATAATTAAAACAATCAAATTATTCACTCCAGCAGTTAAGATATGGGAAGCAAAGACGTACAACAATACCCCCCTAAAGATAGTTTATACTTCCAGTTATAGTTGCCACTATATAACCATGTTTATGTGCACCATCTAAAACGTTTTTGGTGGTAAATTTTACTTAAAGGCTCATTCAGTGATCCCAGTGAAAGTGTAAAAAAATCGAAATTATTTATAAATTGCTAAAAGTTAAAAATTGTAATTAACATTTTTGAAATGAAACATTTGATTAAAGAACAAAGAAAACAGCAGTATTGACAATGTTGAAGCCCTATTCAAATACATAATTTCTCTTTTGAAGTACAGAAATTACAGATTCATGTAAAATGTCTTCTTTTGTCTTTAATACCACAGCCTTTGACTTAACCACTAGCAGGCTATGTTAACACATCTATGACACTAACAAAGGTGCCAAAATCTAAATTTTGAAAATATTTACGGTCCTTCAGATGAGCAAATCACTGAATAGGCATTGTACTCATGTATGATGCAATATTTTTTATTATTTTTTATTCATAATCGGTAATATAATATTTCTCTGCCATTTAATCTGTTAAGATACTACTTGCAAATTGTATGTCTTGCAATACCGTACCAACTTGTTTTGAGCTCAACACAAAAAATACTTTTCATCCTAGTCATCTAAATTCATTCCTTGCCCTTTGTCAGTGCAAGTGAATAAATCAAAAATAGGTATAGTATAACAAAAGTCTCTAGTTCTAGGTATGAAAAAGTGACTAAATCTAAAATAGGGATAAGAAAGGTCTTTAAATCAAATAGGTATAAAAAAAAGTGAATAAATCAAAAGTAGGGATAAGAAAGATCTCTAAATCAAATAAGGTATAAAAAGGTGAATAAATCAAAATAGGGATAACAAAGTTCTAAATCAAAATAGGTATAAAAAGTGAATAAATCAGAAATAGGGTTAACATTAAGGTCTGTAAATCAAAAATAGGTATGAAAAAGTGAGTAAATCAAAAATAAGGTTAACATTAAGGTCAGATAAAAAAAATAGGTATAAAAAGTGAATAAATCATAAATAGGTATAACTAGAGGTCTCTAAATCAAAAATAGGTATGAAAAATCAAATAGGTATAAAAAAATAAATCAAATAGGTATAAAATAGTGAATAAATCAAAAGTAGGGATAAGAAAGATCTCTAAATCAAATAAGGTATAAAAGGTGAATAAATCAAAATAGGGATAACAAAGGTCTAAATCAAAATAGGTATAAAAAGTGAATAAATCAGAAATAGGGTTAACATTAGGTCTGTAAATCAAAAATAGGTAAAAAAAGTGAATAAATCAAAAATAGGTATAACAAAGGTCTCTAAATAAAAAAAAAAAGGGTATAAAAAGTGAATAAATCAAAAATAGGGATGGCAAAGGTCTCTAAATCAAAAATAGGTATAAAAAAAGTGAATAAATTAAAAATAGGGATAAGAAAGGTCTCTAAAACAAAAATAGGTATGAAATAGGGAATAAATCTAAAATAGGGATAAGAAAGGTCTTTAAATCAAATAGGTATAAAATAGTAAATAAATCAAAAGTAGGGATAAGAAAGATCTCTAAATCAAATAGGTATAAAAAGTGAATAAATCAAAATAGGGATTACAAAGGTCTTTAAATCAAATAGGTATAAAATAGTGAATAAATCTAAAATAGGGATAAAAAAAGGTCTCTAAAACAAAAAATAGGTATAACAAAAGTCTCTATTTCTAGGTATGAAAAAGTGACTAAATCTAAAATAGGGATAAGAAAGGTCTTTAAATCAAATAGGTATAAAATAGTGAATAAATCAAAAGTAGGGAAAGATCTCTAAATCAAATAAGGTATAAAAAGTGAATAAATCAAAATAGGGATTACAAAGGTCTTTAAATCAAATAGGTATAAAATAGTGAATAAATCTAAAATAGGGATAAGAAAGATCTCTAAATCAAATAAGGTATAAAAAGTGAATAAATCAAAATAGGGATTACAAAGGTCTTTAAATCAAATAGGTATAAAATAGTGAATAAATCTAAAATAGGGATAAAAAAGGTCTCTAAATCAAAAATAGGTATGAACAAGTGAATAAATCAAAAATAGGTACCGTATAACAAAAGTCTCTACTTCTAGGTATGAAAAAGTGACTAAATCTAAAATAGGGATAAGAAAGGTCTTTAAATCAAATAGGTATAAAATAGTGAATAAATCAAAAGTAGGGATAAGAAAGATCTCTAAATCAAATAAGGTATAAAAAAAGTGAATAAATCAAAATAGGGATAACAAAGGTCTAAATCAAAATAGGTATAAAACGTGAATAAAATCAAAAATAGAGCTAACAAAGGGTTTTAAATCAGAAATAGGTATGAAAAGTGAATAATTAAGAAATAGGTTAACAAAGGTCTCCAAGTCGAAAATAGGTATAAAAAAGTGAATAAATCAAAAATAGGTATAATAAAGATCTCTAAATCAAAAATAGGTATGAAAAAGTGAGTAAATCAAAAATAAGGTTAACATTAAGGTCAGATCAAAAATAGGTATAAAAAGTGAATAAACCATAAATAGGTATAACAGAGGTCTCTAAATCAAAAATTGGTATGAAAAAGTGAATAAACAAAAATAGGGATAAAGAAAAGTCGAAATCAAAAATAGTATAAAAAAGTCAGTAAATCAAAAATAGGGATGACAAAGGTCTAAATCAAAAATAGGTGTAAAAAGTGAATAATAAAAAAAAGGTTAACAAAGGTCTGTAAATTTAGGTATAAAAAAGTGAATACATCTAAAATAGGGATAAGAAAGGTCTCTAAAGAAAAATATGTATAAAAAGTAAATAAATCAAAAATAGGGATAAGAAAGGTCTTTAAATCAAAAATAGGTATAAAAAGTGAATAATCAAAAATAGGGATGACAAAGGTCTCTGAATCAAAAATGGGTATAAAAAAGTCAATAAATCAAAAATAGTAATAACAAAGGTCTCTAAATCAAAAACAGGTATCAAAAGGGGAATAAATCAAAAATAGGGATAAGACAGATCTCTAAATCAAAAATGGGTATTAAAAAAGTCAATAGATCAAAAATAGGAATAACAAAAGTCTCTAAATCAAAAATAGGTTTAAAAAAAGTGAATAAATCAAAAAATAGACCTAACAAAGGTCTCTGAAACAAAAATAGATATGAAAAAGTGAATGAATCAAAAATAGGGACAAGACATTTAAATCAAAAATGGGTATAGAAAGAGTCAAATCAAAAATAAGTTTAAAAAAGTAAATAAATCAAAAATAGGGATAAAAAAGGTCGAATGAAATAGGTATACAAAAATGAATAAATTAAAAATAGGGATAAGAAAGGTCTTTAAAACAAAAATAAATCAAAAGTATAAAAAAGTGAATAAATCAAAAATAGGTATAACAAAGGTCTCTAAATCAAAAATGGGTATGAAAAAGTGAATAAATCAACAATAGGGATAACGAAGATCTTGCATCATTGTCCTATGACGAGTTCATATCCTGGGCACTTATCTAATTCAATTCAATGTCTCCTTTTATATTTTTCTGCATCATTTGACAATGCAGAACAACCACCTTTCTACAACCTGATTCTTATTTTAAGCAGCGAATAGGCTTCAAATTTCAGTATCATTATGAGTAACCGTTTGGCTGTCATTTTTACTTCCATTCTGAGAACCATGTACATTGTGGGCTAAAATTTGACTGCCAGTTTAGTGACATTTTCAGTACAGTACCACAAAAACAAGGTTTTTTAAAGTTGCACAAACACCAAATTGTTTATACTCCACTGAAAAAGTATCCAAAAACACTTAAAACAAAAGGCATTTTTTAAAGACACTAAAGCTAAATTAAAAAAATAAAGCAGTGGATATATAGAAAATTTGTTCTGTTTATTTTGATACCTCATCCTCTTTGCACCGTATTTTTCTGAGGCCTGAGAGTATATCAGACACACAAAATTGAATTCTGAATACGAGGACGATATCAAATAATTCAGATTTTATGAAATTCGCAATATAATGCTAATTTTATGGCGAATTATTAAAAACTGATATTTTTATGTTTTGAAAAAAATGTATATAATCAATATGAAAGGACAAAATATTCACATCATACGGCTTTTCCTCCCAGCTACATACATATCATTAGATTTATACAATTTACTTCGAAGACTGTTAAATGTCAAAAATGTCAATTTTTAACAATTTGCCATAAAATTTGTATTATATCGCAAGTTTCAAAAAATCACAATTATTTGATATCGGAAGGACATTCCTCGTATTCAGAATGCAAATTGGTGTTTAAGATGTGCTCTCAGCTCCCACAAAAAATATGTGAAAACGTCGCTATCCGAGCCCTTAACCAAAATGTTTACCCAATTGTTAACCCTTGGCCTTTGATTTCTTTGTTGATTTGTCTCAAATGCTTTGACCAAAGCCAGTAATACAGACTGAAGCTCACTTGACCATCAATCTCTCATATTGAGAGTCTGTACTATCCTTAGGGGTCATTGTTATATGCACGTTTGCTTCTCATATCAAAACCACTCGAGCAATATAGGTCAAAACTTGAAAACATATTGTTTTAATGATATCCATCTATAAAGATAGAAAACACAATATGAATTCCAAGATCCAATCTGTTCAGCCACCAAAGATCATTCCTTCCATCCTCAGCTTAGTTATGTAATGCTCTACCTGGTTCAATTAACTCCAACCAGAATCGGCTAAGCTTCAAGCGCGCTAACCCATACAGCCCTATGGCACTGATAACAGCTGTTAATGCCTTGAATAGTTCAGACATTAAAAAATATCTGACCACCCCTTTAAATACATCAAAAGCAAAATAAATACAAAAGTATGTTCCTCTTTTCTATCTTCCTCTCTGTGCAATAAACTACGTTTACCAGGCACAATTTCAAAAGGTTTTTTAGGTCGTCCGAAGGAAAAGACCTTATGGCATCACTAGTCGTGTCTGTGTCATTATGTTTGTGTGTGTCCGTCAACAATTTGCTATTGCAACCATTATTATGTTTTGGTGGATCCAAGTGTGTGAAAATATTGGATCCAAAACATAATGATAAAATTCGATGCTTTACGCCCAATACTGTGAGTTTTAAAGTATTGGACGAGATGTAATTTTAAACTCATTTCAGTTCAAAATTGACACAAAAAGTAGAATTTTTTGTAATTTTAGGTGTTTACTGGTTGTATCAATTTTGATGATACAAACATCCAAACTATAATACTAATAATAGTGTATATTTTATATCAAATACCTTCAAGTTACTTTATTAAGTAAACACATTGGTTAACAAACAAAAAAGCCCAAGCAACCGACCCTACCTGATTGGCCCGTATATTTTTCTTTTGGTCACCTTAACATGTTATCCAATGTGTAAAAGACCATCACCATCCCCATCACAAATATGTGTTGTAATGTTAAATACATACTTACCATGTAAATTATGTTATATGTAAACTTGGAAACTATTTTATGCCATTAGGCTAGCAATTTATATACTGATTAAGAAGGTTATCCAATGTGTGAAAAGACAACCTTACTATCTATACTATGTACATTATGTAACTTTAAGAAGTTTTTATGCCATTAGGCTAGTCATATACATCTGATTTAAAAGAATATTATTCAATGTGTAGAAAAACAACCTTTTAACTACCATCTACATTGTATTATGTAATTATTTTTTGAAAAGTTTTTATACTATTAGGCTAGTCATTATATGTAATTAAAATCAAACTTAACCAATGTGTGCAAAAACAATTACACCATCTAGATTATGTTATATAATGTTAGGAAATGACATTAGGCTATAGTCATTTACATCTTATTTAAAACAAAATTAGCCAATGTATGGGAAAAAGCCTTACCATCTAAATATGTTATGTAATATTGAGAAGTCTTATATCATAAGGCACCCCCCCCCCCAAAAAACGTTTCTCATTATAAATAGCAATATCTCTTTGGCCTATTTGTCGCGACTCTACAGTGATACTTCCATTTATGGATATTTCTGCGTTGCTTATTTCCTGTTTCACGTGACAGCTGTTATATCTGAATTTGGAATCTGTAGCCGCATCTTCCGGCACATTCATTATCTTGTTGCAAGTTGCTCGCTTACATTTGATTAATGTCAGCTGAGATGATATTACCCGCACTAATATAAAGACAATTGTAAAATATTGATTCTAATGTACAGTCCCAAAATTTAAAAAAAACACAAACAAACAAAATAAAACAATAATGGAAGTAATAACAAGACACCTAGTGCTATATTATGTGTTTAACTACTTATTCTTAATAATCTTAATGCAATTACAAAGATTTAGTACCAAGATACACTGTAATTTGAAAATAGACCCTTGTAAAAATGCCCGAAATGGCCGATACACAGTATTTTAGGGGTATTCATGTCACGAAGTACCATATTCGGTTGAGTTTAAAACAATAATGAATGAAAATACAAGATTTTTTGTTTGTTATTTGTATGTTTAAGCAGTTAATGTTAATGCAATTACAAAGTTTTGAGCATCATGATAATCTCTTTTTTAAAACTACTGGCCCTCATAATTGCTCAAAAAGGCAGACGAGTAGTATTTTAGCAGTACGTGTGGCACGAATTGCCAGTTTTGGTCTGTTTTATATTAACAATGGAAGTAAATCCAAGACATCTTTTGCTATTTGTATGTTAAACTAGTTATTGTTGATGCAATTACAAAGACTGAGTATCAAGAAACACTTTATTTTGAAAATACACCTTTGTAAACTTTGAGGGCTCTTGAGCTACCTCTAAATCATATTCAATATTTTTTTCATCCAGGATGGTATTTCAAACTTTTGAAAAATAAAAACCCCCCTAATGTGCATCTTCCTTTTTAGCTTCTTTTAGACCAAAATTAATCCCACTTTGATCTAATTTACATGTAGCATTAAAATTGCAAATTATTGTGCGCATTACACAAATTAGTCCCTAAAGCATCCTCTCCAAACAAAAAATCTGGTGTCGTATATGCAATATCAATAATATGTATAAAAATGATAAATGTTTGACATTTAAGAAAAGACATGTATAAACAGAGAAGATGAGAAGTATATTATTTATGGGTCATAGTAGAAAAAAATTAGATTAGAAGACTATAAGAATAAGTAGTTGTTAGCCTTTCTGATAATATACTAAATGTTATTTAACTATTTGATAACATCATTAGACCATATAAGGCAATAGAACAATAGCTTAATGTCATAAAAATGTGTATTTGTATACAAAATAAAATGTATATTTCTAGTTCAAAATATCTTTGGTTAGTCAGTCAAAATCAAGAAAAATCGTTCAATGATCAAATAGGCGATTGTTAGAGATCTTTATTATACCTAATTTTAATATTTGTACTATATTTTTTATATCTTAAATTGTTTTATTTCTATTTTAATTGTTAATAATAATGAATCAATGTATGAATGATCAATAAATGTTGCCAATTATATCTGTCAAATTGGAAGTATTTACTTTTCAGTTGTTTCTATCTGGTGAAAACACAGTATTCAACAAATATTTGTTCATGTAGCACCCTTTTTATAAAAACGTTCATACTTTGACATATCTATACTACTAAAATATTTGGGACATGGGTAGGTGCTGGGAAAAACATGTTGACCGACTTTTTACAATTTCTTTATTTTAAGTGCTACGAGAGTGCAACCTACATTAAATTAAAACTTGTGACTTGGACTTTCATATTTACACATTTTCCGGGCGACTTTTTACAATATCTTTATTTTAAGGCCTCAGCAAAATAAGGACTGTAAGTTTGGGTACACCGATAACATGCGGGTATAGCCGTATTTGTGTACAAATATATAGCCTTCTAGTTCTCCTTCTTCTTCTCCTCCTCCTTCTCCTTCTCCATCAAACACATCATTCTGTCAAGGCTAGCGCTAAAACTACAAAGGCCCTGGGGCCCATATGTGGTACACTTATGGGCCCTACCCCGTAGAAGTGCCTTTTGCCCATCTTGGCCCCAGAGGTCAAAGGTCACGGGCCCCAGGGGCCCAAATGTGAAAATACAAAGCACGCCGTTTCTCATCAAATGAAGCAGCCTCAGGGCCCTGAGTTGGTACACTGATAGCCCTTGGGGCACTCTATATTTACAAATATACAAGAGCCCCATATGTTATATATTATGGGCCCCAGGGGCCCAAATGTTACAATATGGTGCAACAGATTGACAAGCCTAGCTCTAAAAGTACAAGATCACTAGGGCTCATACATGGCATATGTATGGGCCCTAAGTTGTAGATGTGCCTTTTGCCCGTTTTGGCCCCAGATGTACAAGGCTAGAGGCCCCAGGGGCCCAAATGTTAAAACAAAGGGCCGGCCGTTTCTCAGCAAATAAAGTAGCTACAGGGCTCAGATTTGGTACACAGATAGGTTTTTAGTATTATATTGTCATATGTACATATGTACCCCATATGTCACATAATATGGGCCCCTGGGCCCAAATGCTAAAACATAGGGCCGGTCGTTACTCTGTAAATAGAGCAGCTTTAGGGCTCAGAGTTAGTACACAGATTGCACCTGAAAATCACATTGTTATATCACATAATATTGGCCCCAGGGCCCCAAACGCTAAAACATAGGGCCGGCCGTTACTCAGTAAATAAAGTAGCTACAGTGGCCAGCTTGAGTCTACTGATAGCACTAGAGAATTATACTTCAACATAATTATGTACATGGGCCTCATAAGTCAAATATTATGGGCCCCATGGCCCCAAATGTTAAAATAAAGGGCGGGCCGTTTCTCATCAAAGAAAGCAGCTTCCGGGCTCAGAATATGTACACAGAATTATACTGTTACTAACACCCACACACTCATCCACCCCACACACGTAGGACTAAACAGACAGATCGTATTATATCATAATTGGAAATACCAGCGTGAAGCGTTAAGGCTGTTCCAGTTAAATTACATACCCATTGGCTGTTCCATTTAATTTACATACTCCCTCTGAAATGGCCTCAAAAAAGGCTGTTCCGTATAATTTACATACTCCCTCTGAAATGGCTGTTCCATTTAATTTACATACTCCCTCTTGAATAGTTTCCCCCTAATCATATTGCATAGCCTCACTGTGAGTAAGAGATACTGACAACAGCAACCTATAGAGAGTAAGAGAGACAACTCCCTGGGAGGGACTTTTTACAATTTCTTTATTTTAAGTGCTACGACAGTGCAACCTACATTCAATTAAAGCTTGTGACTTTGACTTTCACTTTTTACACATTTTCTGCCAATTGGGCGACTTTTTACAATTTCTTTATTTTAAGTCCTCAGCAAATAAGGACTGTAAGTTTGGGTACACCGATAACATGCGGGTATAGCCGTATTTGTGTACAAATATATAGCCTTCTAGTTATACCCGCATGCGAAGCATGAACGGGTATATTGTTATCCTTTGGTTTCTTCTCCTTCTTCTCCTTCTCCATCAAACACATCATTCTGTCAAGGCTAGTGCAAAAACTACAAAGGCCCTGGGGCCCATATGTGGTACACTTATGGGCCCTACCCCGTAGAAGTGCCTTTTGCCCATCTTGGCCCCAGGGGTCAAAGGTCACGGGCCTCAGGGGCCCAAATGTGAAAATACAAAGCACGCCGTTTCTCATCAAATGAAGCAGCCTCAGGGCCCTCAGTTGGTACACTGATAGCCCTAGGGGCACTCTATATTTACAAATATACAAGAGCCCCATATGATATATATTATTATGGGCCCTAGGGGCCCAAATGTTACAATATGGTGCAACAGATTGACAAGCCTAGCTCTAAAAGTACAAGATCACTAGGGCTCATACATGGCATATGTATGGGCCCTAAGTTGTAGATGTGCCTTTTGCCCGTTTTGGCCCCAGATTTACAAGGCTAGGGCCCCAGGGGCCAAAATGTTAAAACAAAGGGCCGGCCGTTTCTCAGCAAATAAAGTAGCTACAGGGTTCAGATTTGGTACACAGGTAGGTCTTTAGTATTATATTGTCAAATGTATGTATAAACCCCATACGTCACATAATATGGGCCCCAAGGCCCCAAACGCTAAAACATATGGTTGGCCGTTACTCAGTAAATAAAGCAGCTACAATGCCCAGCTTGAGTTTACTGATAGCACTTGAGAATTATACTTCAACATTATGTACATGAGCCTCATAAGTAAAAAAATATGGGCCCCAGGGCCCCACATGTTAAAACAAAGGGCCGGCCGTTTCTCATCAATTAAAGCAGCTTTAGGGCTCAGAGTTTGTACACAGATTGCACCTGAGAATTACATTGTTATATGTACATATGAGCCACATATACCACATAATATGGGCCCCAGGGCCCCAAATGCTAAAACATAGGGCCAGCCATTACTCAGTAAATAAAGCAGCTACATGGTTCAGATTTGGTACACAGATAGGTCTTTAGTATTATATTGTCATATGTATATATAATCCCCATATGTCACATAATATGGGCCCCAGGGCCCCAAACGCTAAAACATAGGGCCGGCCGTTACTCAGTAAATAAAGCAGCTACAATGCCCAGCTTGAGTCTACTGATAGCACTTGAGAATCATACTTTAACATATGTACATGAGCCCCATAAGTCATATATATTGGGCCCCAGGGCCCCAAATGTTAAAACAAAGGGCCGGCTGTTTCTCATCAAAGAAAGCAGCTTCTGTGCTCAGAATATGTACACAGATAGCACCTGAGAAGTATATTGTTACTAACACCCACACACCCACCCACCCCACACACGTAGGACTAAACAGACAGATCGTATTATCATAATTGGAAATACCAGCGTGAAGCGTTAAGGCTGTTCCAGTTAAATTACATACCCATTGGCTGTTCCATTTAATTTACATACTCCCTCTGAAATGTCCCCAAAAAAGGCTGTTCCGTTTAATTTACATACTCCCTCTGAAATTGGCTGTTCCATTTAATTTACATACTCCCTCTGGAATAGTTTCCCCCTAATCATTTTGCATAGCCTCACTGTGAGTAAGAGAGACTGACAACAGCAACCTATGGAGAGTAAGAGAGACGACTCCCCTGGGAGGTGACTTTTTACTTTATTTTTAATGCTACGACAGTGCAACCTACATTCAATTAAAGCTTGTGACTTGGACTTTTACTTTTTACACATTTTCTGCCCAATTGGGCGACTTTTTACAATTTCTTTATTTTAAGTCCTCAGCAAATAAGGACTGTAAGTTTGGGTACACCGACAACATGCGGGTATAGCCGTATTTGTGTACAAATATATAGCCTTCTAGTTCTCCTTCTCCTCCTTCTCCTCCATCAAACACCTCATTCTGTCAAGGCTAGCGCTAAAACTACAAAGGCCCTGGGGCCCATATGTGGTACACTTATGGGCCCTACCCCAGAAGTGCCTTTTGCCCATCTTGGCCCCAGAGGTCAAGGTCACGGCCCCAGGGGCCCAAATGTGAAAATACAAAGCACGCCGTTTCTCATCAAATGAAGCAGCCTCAGGGCCCTGAGTTGGTACACTGATAGCCCTAGGGGCACTCTATATTACAAATATACAAGAGCCCCATATGTTATATATTATGGGCCCCAGGGGCCCAAATGTTACAATATGGTGCAACAGATTGACAAGCCTAGCTCTAAAAGTACAAGATCACTAGGGCTCATACATGGCATATGTATGGGCCCTAAGTTGTAGATGTGCCTTTTGCCCGTTTTGGCCCCAGATATACAAGGCTAGGGGCCCCAGGGGCCAAAATGTTAAAACAAAGGGCCGGCCGTTTCTCAGCAAATAAAGTAGCTACAGGGTTCAGATTTGGTACACAGGTAGGTCTTTAGTATTATATTGTCAAATGTATGTATAACCCCATATGTCACATAATATGGGCCCCAAGGCCCCAAACGCTAAAACATAGGGCCGGCCGTTACTCAGTAAATAAAGCAGCTACAATGCCCAGCTTGAGTTTACTGATAGCACTTGAGAATTATACTTCAACATATGTGCATGAGCCTCATAAGTAAAAAAATATGGGCCCCAGGGCCCCACATGTTAAAAACAAAGGGCCGGCTGTTTCTCATCAATTAAAGCAGCTTTAGGGCTCAGAGTTTGTACACAGATTGCACCTGAGAATTACATTGTTATATGTACATATGAGCCCCATATAGCACATAATATGGGCCCCAGGGCCCCAAATGCTAAAACACAGGGCCAGCCATTACTCAGTAAATAAAGCAGCTACAGGGTTCAGATTTGGTACACAGATAGGTCTTTAGTATTATATTGTCGTATGTATATATAATCCCCATATGTCACATAATATGGGCCCCAGGGCCCCAAACGCTAAAACATAGGGCCGGCCGTTACTCAGTAAATAAAGCAGCTACAATTCCCAGATTGAGTCTACTGATAGCACTTGAGAATCATACTTTAACATATGTACATGAGCCCCATAAGTCATATATATTGGGCCCCAGGGCCCCAAATGTTAAAACAAAGGGCCGGCCGTTTCTCATCAAAGAAAGCAGCTTCCGGGCTCAGAATATGTACACAGATAGCACCTGAGAAGTATATTGTTACTAACACCCACACACCCATCCACCCCACACACGTAGGACTAAACAGACAGATCGTATTATCATACCAGCGTGAAGCGTTAAGGCTGTTCCAGTTACATTACATACCCATTGGCTGTTCCATTTAATTTACATACTCCCTCTGAAATGACCCCCAAAAGGCTGTTCCGTATAATTTACATACTCCCTCTGAAATGGCTGGTCCATTTAATTTACATACTCCCTCTGGAATAGTTTCCCCTGAATCATATTGCATAGCCTCACTGTGAGTAAGAGAGACTGACAACAGCACCCTATGGAGAATAAGAGAGACGACTCCCCTGTGAGGGGACTTTTTACAATTTCTTTATTTTAAGTGCTACGACAGTGCAACCTACATTCAATTAAAGCTTGTGACTTGGACTTTCACTTCTTACACATTTTCTGCCCAATTGGGCGACTTTTTACAATTTTTTTATTTTAAGTCCTCAGCAAATAAGGACTGTAAGTTTGGGTACATGCGGGTATAGCCGTATTTGTGTACAAATATATAGCCTTCTAGTTCTCCTTCTTCTTCTCCTCCTCCTTCTCCTTCTCCATCAAACACATCATTCTGTCAAGGCTAGCGCTAAAACTACAAAGGCCCTGGGGCCCATATGTGGTACACTTATGGGCCCTACCCCGTAGAAGTGCCTTTTGCCCATCTTGGCCCCAGAGGTCAAAGGTCACGGGCCCCAGGGGCCCAAATGTGAAAATACAAAGCACGCCGTTTCTCATCAAATGAAGCAGCCTCAGGGCCCTCAGTTGGTACACTGATAGCCCTAGGGGCACTCTATATTTACAAATATACAAGAGCCCCATATGTTATATATTATGGGCCCCAGGGGCCCAAATGTTACAATATGGTGCAACAGATTGACAAGCCTAGCTCTAAAAGTACAAGATCACTAGGGCTCATACATGGCATATGTATGGGCCATAAGTTGTAGATGTGCCTTTTGCCCGTTTTGGCCCCAGATTTACAAGGCTAGGGCCCCAGGGGCCAAAATGTTAGAACAAAGGGCCGGCCGTTTCTCAGCAAATAAAGTAGCTACAGGGTTCAGATTTGGTACACAGGTAGGTCTTTAGTATTGTATTGTCAAATGTATGTATAACCCTAATATGTCACATAATATGGGCCCCAAGGCCCCAAACGCTAAAACATAGGGCCGGCCGTTACTCAGTAAATAAAGCAGCTACAATGCCCAGCTTGAGTTTACTGATAGCACTTGAGAATTATACTTCAACATATGTACATGAGCCTCATAAGTAAAAAAATATGGGGCCCAGGGCCCCACATGTTAAAACAAAGGGCCGACCGTTTCTCATCAGTTAAAGCAGCTTTAGGGCTCAGAGTTTGTACACAGATTGCACCTGAGAATTTCATTGTTATATGTACATATGAGCCCCATATACCACATAATATGGGCCCCAGGGCCCCAAATGCTAAAACATAGGGCCAGCCATTACTCAGTAAATAAAGCAGCTACAGGGTTCAGATTTGGTACACAGATAGGTCTTTAGTATTATATTGTCATATGTATATATAATCCCCATATGTCACATAATATGGGCCCCAGGGCCCCAAACGCTAAAACATAGGGCCGGCCGTTACTAAGTATATAAAGCAGCTACAATGCCCAGCTTGAGTCTACTGATAGCACTTGAGAATCATACTTTAACATATGTACATGAGCCCCATAAGTCATATATATATTGGGCCCCAGGGCCCCAAATGTTAAAACAAAGGGCCGGCCGTTTCTCATCAAAGAAAGCAGCTTCCGGGCTCAGAATATGTACACAGATAGCACCTGAGAAGTATATTGTTACTAACACCCACACGCCCATCCACCCCACACACGTAGGACTAAACAGACAGATCGTATCAGTTGGAGGGCCATTCAACTTTGACGCGCTATTATTAAACTGTACGCTATGAATACGCACACAACGAAAATTTAAATTTGCTTGGTTTGGGTTGCAGTTTTAAAAGCTTTCAAAATTCTCTCTACAACTCCTAATAGCTATATATTTTATATATAACTACAAGAAAGGCTTTCAACATTCCATATATGTTCACAAAAAATACCGTAACTTTGCAAGGAATATGATATGGGCACATAAACACAAATTTTTGTCATGAATTGAGATAAAAGAGTAACAAAAATTGCGTTATTTTAAAAATGGTGCGAGTTCATAAATCAGGAATTTGCATATGATTATAAACATGGCTTATTATCCTCATATTAAAAAATCAAGATTTTTGGTTGGTTAAGACAAAAACCTGCCGGGATGAAAAGGGTATTTTACAAGACGGAAAAATACCAGTATTCAGTAGGCCATGCGACAACAACATTGAGAAGGTTCATGCGAGCAGTGTTAAACTGCGCGCGCGTATTTCACTGAACACAGATGAATGGCGCGCTTGGGCGCAACAAAGTCGCGCGAGTGTACTCGTTCACGGTGTCAAGTCACGCGGTATTGTTATGAAGTTGTATACTTAATTTTCGTCGATGGGCCTAATCTGGGTAACCAATTTAAACAATTATAACAACTTGGAATTTTAAGTTCAAAATTTGGGACAAAGACTAATCGATAGATAAAGGTTGACATTACGTGTCTGGCTAAAAATTAGAATGATTAAAGCGTTAAGACAGAAAATATCCGGGTTAGAAGTCCTTAGCAACGAAAATAAATTTGAAGGTAAAGCAAACGCAAAAATCACGAATTCTAACGACAAAAGTAGACAAAATGGAAATCAAGTAGAGAATTGTGAAGATATTTTCAATACAAGTTATTTGTAAATTGCCCGAGATGATTGGCTACACATAATACGATACATTTCAAATCGAAATTTTCCGCGGGAAAGGTAAAAATGCATACCCAAGAGTGCGACGGTCATTTTTGCAAAGGTCGCGTACGTTAATAATTTGACCTTTAACGGAAAACGCGCATGATGGCCCTCCGACTGGTATTATCATAATTGGAAATACCAGCGTGAAGCGTTAAGGCTGTTCCAGTTAAATTACATACCCATTGGCTGTTCCATTTAATTTACATACTCCCTCTGAAATGGCCCCCAAAAGGCTGTTCCGTATAATTTACATACTCCCTCTGAAATGGCTGTTCCATTTAATTTACATACTCCCTCTGGAATAGTTTCCCCTGAATCATATTGCATAGCCTCACTGTGAGTAAGAGAGACTGACAACAGCACCCTATGGAGAATAAGAGAGACGACTCCCCTGTGAGGGGACTTTTACAATTTCTTTATTTTAAGTGCTACGACAGTGCAACCTACATTCAATTAAAGCTTGTGACTTGGACTTTCACTTTTTACACATTTTCTGCCCAATTGGGCGACTTTTTACAATTTCTTTATTTTAAGTCCTCAGCAAATAAGGACTGTAAGTTTGGGTACATGCGGGTATAGCCGTATTTGTGTACAAATATATAGCCTTCTAGTCTGTTTCTGTGGTTTCTTCTCCTCCTCCTTCTTCTCCATCAAACACATCATTCTGTCAAGGCTAGCGCTAAAACTACAAAGGCCCTGGGGCCCATATGTGGTACACTTATGGGCCCTACCCCGTAGAAGTGCCTTTTGCCCATCTTGCCCCCAGAGGTCAAAGGTCACGGGCCCCAGGGGCCCAAATGTGAAAATACAAAGGATGCCATTTCTCATCAAATGAAGCAGCCTCAGGGCCCTGAGTTGGTACACTGATAGCCCCAGGGGTACTTTATATTTACAAATATACAAGAGCCTCATATGTTATATATTATGGGCCCCAGGGGCCCAAATGTTAAAATATGGTGCAACAGATTGACAAGCCTAGCTCTAAAAGTACAAGATCACTAGGGCTCATATGTGGCATATGTATGGGCCGTAAGTTGTAGATGTGCCTTTTGTCCATTTTGGCCCCAGATGTACAAGGCTATGGGCCCCAGGGGCCCGAATGTTAAAACAAAGGGCCTGCTGTTTCTCAACAAATAAAGTAGCTACAGGGTTCAGATTTGGTACACAGATAGGTCTTTAGTATTATATTGTCATATGTATATATAACTCCGATATGTCACATAATATGGGCCCCATGGCTCCAAACGCTAAAACATAGGGCCGGCCATTACTCAGTAAATAAAGCAGCTACAATGCCCAGCTTGAGTGTACTGATAACACTTGAGAATGATACTTCAACATATGTAAATAAGCCCATAAGTTAAATATTATGGGCCCCAGGGCCCCAAATGTTAAAACAAAGGGCCGGCCGTTTCTCATCAAATAAAGCAGCTTCAGGGCTCAGAGTTTGTACACAGATTGCACCTGAGATTTGCATTGTTACATGTACATATGAGCCCCATATGTCACATAATATGGGCCCCAGGGCCCCAAACGCTAAAACATAGGGCCGGCCGTTAATCGATAAATAAAGCAGCTACAGTGCCCAGCTTGAGTCTACTGAGAGCACCAGAGAATTATACTTCAATCTATGTTCATAAGCCTCATAAGTCAAATACTATGGGCCCCCGGGCCCCAAGTGTTAAAACAAAGGGCCGGTCGTTTCTCATAAAATTAAGCAGCTTCAGGGCTCAGAGTTTGTACACAAATTGCACCTGAAAATTATATTGTTACTAACACCCACACACGTAGGACTAAACAGATCCACAGAGAATAGCGTAATTATAATATAGATGACATCAACGTTAAGGCTATTCCATTTAAATTACATACTCATTGGCTGTTCCATTTAATTTACATATTCCCTCTGAAATGGCCCCAAAATAGGCTGTTCCGTTTAATTTACATACTCCCTCTGAAATGGCTGTTCCATTTAATTTACATACTCCCTCTGGGATAGTTTTCCCCAAATTATATTGCATAGCCTCATTGTGAATAAGAGAGACTAACAACAGCAACCTATGGAGAGTAAGAGAGACGACTCCCCTGGGAGAGGACTTTACAATTTCTTTATTTTAAGTGCTCTTGGTCTTGGTCTTTCACTTTTTACACGTTTTCTGGACAATTGGGCGACTTTTTCAATTTCTTTATTTTAAGTCCTCAGCAAATAAGGACTGTAAGTTTGGGTACACCGATAACATGCGGGTATAGCCGTATTTGTGTACAAATATATAGCCTTCTAGTCTTCTCCTCCTTCTCCTTCTCCATCAAACACATCATTCTGTCAAGGCTAGCGCTAAAACTACAAAGGCCCTGGGGCCCATATGTGGTACACTTATGGGCCCTACCCAATAGAAGTGCCTTTTGCCCATCGTGGCCCCAGAGGTCAAAGGTCACGGGCCCCAGGGGCCCAAATGTGAAAAATACAAAGCACGCCATTTCTCATCAAATGAAGCAGCCTCAGGGCCCTGAGTTGGTACACTGATAGCCCTAGGGGTACTCTATATATGCAAATATACAAGAGCCCCATATGTTATATATTATGGGCCCCAGGGGCCCATATGTTAAAATATGGTGCAACAAATTGACAAGCCTAGCTCTATAAGTATAAGATGACTAGGGCTCATATGTGGCATATGTATGGGCCCTAAGATGTAGATGTGCCTTTTGCCCATTTTGGCCCCATATGTACAAGGCTAGGGGCCCCAGGGGCCTAAATGTTAAAACAAAGGGCCGGCCGTTTCTCAGCAAATAAAGTAGCTACAGGGTTCAGATTTGGTACACAGATAGGTCTTTAGTATTATATTGTCATATGTATATATAACCCCATATGTCACATAATATGGGCCCCAGGGCCCCAAAAGCTAAAACATAGGGCCGGTCGTTACTCAGTAAATAAAGCAGCTACAGTGCCCAGCTTGAGTTTTCTGATAGTACTTGAGAATTATACTTCAACATATGTACATGAGCCCCATATGTTATATATTATGGGCCCCAGGGCCCCAAATGTTAAAAATAAGGAGCAACAGATTGACAAGGCTAGCTCTAAAAGTACAAGATCACTAGGGCTCATATGTGGCATATGTATGGGCCCTAAGTTGTAGATGTGCCTTTTGCCCATTTTGGCCCCAGATGTGCAAGGCTGGGGGCCCCAGGGGCCCTAATGTTAAAACAAAGGGCCGGCCGTTTCTCAGCAAATAAAGTAGCTACAAGGTTCAGCTTTGGTACACAGATAGGTCTTTTAGTATTATATTGTCATATGTATATATAACCCCATATGTCACATAATATGGGCCCCAGGGCCCCAAACGCTAAAACATGGGGCCGGCCGTTACTCAGTAAATAAAGCAGCTACAATGCCCAGCTTGAGTCTACTGATAGCACTTGAGAATCATACTTCAACATATGTACATGAGCCCCATAAGTCATATATATTGGGCCCCAGGGCCCCAAATGTTAAAACAAAGGGCCGGCCGTTTCTCATCATATAAACCAGCTTTATGGCTCAGAGTTTGTACACAGATTACACCTGAGAATTACATTGTTATATGTACATATGAGCCCCATACATCACATAATATTGGCCCCATGGCCCCAAACGCTAAAACATAGGGCCGGCCGTTACTCAGTAAATAAAGTAGCTACAGTGGCCAGCTTGAGTCTACTGATAGCACTAGAGAATTATACTTCAACATAATTATGTACATGGGCCTCATAAGTCAAATATTATGGGCCCCAGGGCCCCAAATGTTAAAACCAAGGGCGGGCTGTTTCTCATCAAAGAAAGCAGCTTCTGGGCTCAGAATTTGTACACAGATATCACCTGAGAATTATATTGTTACTAACACCCACACACCCATCCACCCCACACACGTAGGACTAAACAGACATATCGTATTATATCATAATTGGAAATACCAGCGTGAAGCGTTAAGGCTGTTCCAGTTAAATTACATACCCATTGGCTGTTCCATTCAATTTACATACTCCCTCTGAAATGGCCCCAAATAGGCTGTTCCGTTTAATTTACATACTCCCTCTGAAATGGCTGTTCCATTTAATTTACATACTCCCTCTGGAATAGTTTTCCCCTAATCATATTGCATAGCCTCACTGTGAATAAGAGAGACTATTACCCATTGGCTGTTCCATTTAATTTACATACTCCCTCTGAAATGGCCCCAAAAAGCTGTTCCGTTTAATTTACATACTCCTCTGAAATGGCTGTTCCATTTAATTTACATACTCCCTCTGGAATAGTTTCCCCTGAATCATATTGCATAGCCTCACTGTGAGTAAGAGAGACTGACAACAGCAACATATTGAGAGTAAGAGAGACGACTCCCCTGCGAGGGGACTTTTTACAATTTCTTTATTTTAAGTGCTACGACAGTGCAACCTACATTCAATTAAAGCTTGTGACTTGGACTTTCACTTTTACACATTTTCCGCCCAATTGGGCGACTTTTTACAATTTCTTTATTTTAAGTCCTCAGCAAAAGGACTGTAAGTTTGGGTACACCGATAACATGCGGGTATAGCCGTATTTGTGTACAAATATATAGCCTTCTAGTTCTCCTTCTCCTCCTATCAAACACATCATTCTGTCAAGGCTAGCGCTAAAACTACAAGGGCCCCAGGGCCCATATGTGGTACACTTATGGGCCCTACCTCATAGATTCATCCTATGCACACCTGGGCCCCAGAGGTCAAAGGTCACGGGCCCCAGGGGCCCAAATGTCAAAAACACAAACCATGCCATTTCTCATCAGATGGAGCAACCTCAGGGCCGTGAGTTGGTACACTGATAGCCCCAGGGTACTCTATAAATGCAAGTATACATGAGCCCCATATGTTATATATTATGGGCCCCAGGGGCCCAAATGTTAAAAATAAGGGGCAACAGATTGACAAGCCTAGCTCTAAAGCTACAAGGGCACTAGGGCTCATATGTTGGACATGTATAAGCCCTAAATTGTAGATGTGCCTTTTGCCCATTTTGGCCCCAGATGTACAAGGCTAGAGGCCCCAGGGGCCCAAAGGTTAAAACAAAGGGCCGGCCGTTTCTCAGCAAATAAAGTAGCTACAGGGCTCAGATTTGGTACACAGATAGGTCTTCAGTATTATATTGTCATATGTATATATGAACCCCATATGTCACATAATATGGGCCCCTGGGCCCCAAACGCTAAAACATAGGGCCAGCCGTTACTCTGTAAATAAAGCAGCTTTAGGGCTCAGAGTTAGTACACATATTGCATCTTAAAATCACATTGTTATATGTACATGTGAGCCCCATATATTACATTATATGGGCCCCAGGGCCCCAAACGCTAAAACATAGGGCCGGCCGTTACTCAGTAAATAAAGCAGCTACAGTGCCCAGCTTGAGTCTACTGATAGCACTAGAGAATTAAACTTCAACATATGTCCATGGACCTCATAAGTCAAATATTATGGGCCTCAGGGCCCCAAATGTTAAAACAAAGGGCCGGCCGTTTCTCATCAAATAAAGCAGCTTCCGGGCTCAGAATTTGTACACAGTAGCACCTTAGAATTATATTGTTACTAACACCCCAATACCCCCCTCCCCAAACACGTAGGACTAAACAGACATATCCGTATTATTATTATCATTAATATATATAATAATTGGAAATACCAGCGTGAAGCCTTAAGGCTGTTCCAGTTAAATTACATACCCATTGGCTGTTCCATTTAATTTACATACTCCCTCTGAAATGGTCCCAAAATAGGCTGTTCCGTTTAATTTACAAACTCCCTCTGAAATGGTTGTTCCATTTAATTTACATACTCCCTCTGGAATAGTTTTCCCCTAATCATATTGTATAGCCTCACTGTGAATAAGAGAGACTGACAACGGCAATCTATGGAGAGACAACTCCCCTGGGAGGGGACTTTTTACAAGTTCTTTATTTGCACGAGAGTGCAGCAAATAAGGACTGTAAGTTTGGGTACACCGATAACATGCGGGTATAGCCGTATTTGTGTACAAATATATAGCCTTCTAGTTATACCCGCATGCGAAGCATGGACGGGTATATTGCCATCCTTGGGTTTCATCTCCTTCTCCTTCTCCTTCTTCTATCAAACACATCATTCTGTCAAGGCTAGCGCTAAAACTACAAGGGCCCCAGGGCCCATATGTAGTACACTTATGGGCCCTACCCCGCAGATGTGCCTTTTGCCCATCCCGGCCCCAGAGGTCAAAGGTCACGGGCCCCAGGGGCCCAAATGTAAAAACACAAACCATGCCGTTTCTCATCAGATGGAGCAACCTCAGGGCCGTGAGTTGGTACACTGATAGCCCCAGGGGTACGCTATAAATACAAGTATACATGAGCCCCATATGTTATATATTATGGGCCCCAGGGCCCCAAATGTTAAAAAAATAAGGGGCAACAGATTGACAAGCCTAGCTCTAAAGCTACAAGGGCACTAGGGCTCATATGTTGCACACGTATAAGCCCTAAATTGTAGATGTGCCTTTTGCCCATTTTGGCCCCAGATGTACAAGGCTAGAGGCCCCAGGGGCCCAAAGGTTAAAACAAAGGGCCGGCCGTTTCTCAGCAAATAAAGTAGCTACAGGGCTCAGATTTAGTACACAGATAGGTCTTCAGTATTATATTGTCATATGTATATATGAACCCCATATGTCACATAATATGGGCCTCTGGGCCCCAAACGCTAAAACATAGGGCCGGCCGTTACTCTGTAAATAAAGCAGCTTTAGGGCTCAGAGTCAGTACACATATTGCATCTTAAAATCACATTGTTATATGTATATGTGAGCCCCATATATTACATTATATGGGCCCCAGGGCCCCATACGCTAAAACATAGGGCCGGCCGTTACTCAGTAAATAAAGCAGCTACAGTGCCCAGCTTGAGTCTACTGATAGCACTAGAGAATTAAACTTCAACATATGTCCATGGACCTCATAAGTCAAATATTATGGGCCCCAGGGCCCCAAATGTTAAAACAAAGGGCCGGCCGTTTCTCATCAAATAAAGCAGCTTCCGGGCTCAGAATTTGTACACAGTAGCACCTGAGAATTATATTGTTACTAACACCCCAATACCCCCTCCCCACACACGTAGGACTAAACAGACATATCCGTATTATAATTATTAATATAATAATTGGAAATACCAGCGTGAAGCCTTAAGGCTGTTCCAGTTAAATTACATACCCATTGGCTGTTCCATTTAATTTACATACTCCCTCTGAAATGGTCCCAAAATAGGCTGTTCCGTTTAATTTACATACTCCTCTGAAATGGCTGTTCCATTTAATTTACATACTCCCTCTGGAATAGTTTTCCCTAATCATATTGTATAGCATCACTGTGAATAAGAGAGACTGACAACGGCAATCTATGGAGAGACAACTCCCTGGGAGGGGACTTTTACAAGTTCTTTATTTGCACGAGAGTGGAGCAAATAAGGACTGTAAGTTTGGGTACACCGATAACATGCGGGTATAGCCGTATTTGTGTACAAATATATAGCCTTCTAGTTATACCCGCATGCGAAGCATGGGCGGGTATATTGTTATCCTGTGGTTTCTTCTCCTCCTCCTCCTCCTTCTCCTCCTTCTCCTCCATCAAACACATCATTCTGTCAAGGCTAGCGCTAAAACTACAAAGGCCCTGGGGCCCATATGTGGTACACTTATGGGCCCTACCCCGTAGAAGTGCCTTTTGCCCATCTTGGCCCTAGAGGTCAAAGGTCACGGGCCCCAGGGGCCCAAATGTGAAAATACAAAGCACGCCATTTCTCATCAAATGAAGCAGCCTCAGGGCCCTGAATTGGTACACTGATAGCCCTAGGGGTACTCTATATTTACAAATTTACAAGAGCCCCATATGTTATATATTATGGGCCCCAGGGGCCCAAATGTTAAAATATGGTGCAACAGATTGACAAGCCTAGCTCTAAAAGTACAAGTTCACTAGGGCTCATATGTGGCATATGTATGGGCCGTAGGTTGTAGATGTGCCTTTTGCCCATTTTGGCCCCAGATGTACAAGGCTGGGGGCCCCATGGGCCCAAATGTTAAAACAAAGGGCCGGCCATTTCTCAACAAATAAAGTAGCTACAGGGTTCAGATGTGGTGCATAGATAGGTCTTTAGTATTATATTGTCATATGTATATATAATCCCCATATGTCACATAATATGGGCCCCAGGGCCCCAAACGCTAAAACATAGGGCCGGCCGGTACTCAGTAAAAAAAGCAGCTACAATGCCCAGCTTGAGTCTACTGATAGCACTTGAGAATCATACTTCAACATAATGTACATGAGCCCCATAAGTCATATATGTTGGGCCCCAGGGCCCCAAATGTTAAAACAAAGGGCCGGCCGTTTCTCAGCATATAAAGCAGCTTTATGGCTCAGAGTTTGTACACAGATTGCACCTGAGAACTACATTGTTATATGTACATATGAGCCCCATATATCACATAATATTGGCCCCAGGGCCCCAAACATTAAAACATAGGGCCGGCCGTTACTCAGTAAATAAAGTAGCTACAGTGGCCAGCTTGAGTCTACTGATAGCACTAGGAAATTATAATTCAACATAATTATGTACATGGGCCTCATAAGTCAAATATTATGGGCCCCAGGGCCCCAAATGTTAAAACAAATGGCGGGCCGTTTCTCATCAAATAAGGCAGCTTCCGGGCTCAGAATGTGTACACAGATAGCACCTGAGAATTATATTGTTACTAACACCCACACACCCATCCACCCCACACACGTAGGACCAAACAGACATATCGTATTATATCATAATTGGAAATACCAGCGTGAAGCGTTAAGGCTGTTCCAGTTAAATTACATACCCATTGGCTGTTCCATTTAATTTACGTAATCCCTCTGAAATGGCCCCCAAAAGGCTGTTCCGTTTAGTTTACATACTCCCTCTGAAATGGCTGTTCCATTTAATTTACATACTCCCTCTGGAATAGTTTCCCTGAATCATATTGCATAGCCTCACTGTGAGTAAGAGAGACTGACAACAGCAACCTATGGAGAGTAAGAGAGACGACTCCCCTGGGAGGGGACTTTTTACAATTTCTTTATTTTAAGTGCTACGACAGTGCAACCTACATTCAATTAAAGCTTGTGACTTGGACTTTCACTTTTTACACATACAATTTCTTTATTTTAAGTCCTCACCAAATAAGGACAGTAAGTTTGGGTACACCGATAACATGCGGGTATAGCCGTATTTGTGTACAAATATATAGCCTTCTAGTTATACCCGCATGCGAAGCATGGACGGGTATATTGCCATCCTGTGGTTTCATCTCCTTCTCCTTCTCCATCAAACACATCATTCTGTCAAGGCTAGCGCTAAAACTACAAAGGCCCTGGGGCCCATATGTGGTACACTTATGGGCCCTACCCCGTAGAAGTGCCTTTTGCCCATCTTGGCCCCAGAGGTCAAAGGTCACGGGCCCCAGGGGCCCAAATATGAAAATACAAAGCACGCCATTTCTCATCAAATGAAGCAGCCTCAGGGCCCTGAGTTGGTACACTGATAGCTCTAGGGGTACTCTATATTTACAAATATACAAGAGCCCCATATGTTATATATTATGGGCCCCAGGGGCCCAAATGTTAAAATATGGTGCAACAGATTGACAAGCCTAGCTCTAAAAGTATAAGATCACTAGGGCTCATATGTGGCATATGTATGGGCCCTAAGTTGTAGATGTGCCTTTTGCCCATTTTGGCCCCAGATGTACAAGGCTGGGGGCCCCAGGGCCCTAAATGTTAAAACAAAGGGCCGGTCGTTTCTCAGCAAATAAAGTAGCTACAGGGTTCAGATTTGGTACACAGATAGGTCTTTTAGTATTATATTGTCATATATGTGTATATAACCCCCATATGTCACATAATATGGGCCCCAGGGCCCCAAACGCTAAAACATAGGGCCGGACGTTACTCAGTAAATAAAGAAGCTACAAGGGCACTAGGGCTCATATGTGGCACATGTATGAGCCCTAAATTGTAGATGTGCCTTTTGCCCATTTTAGCCCCAGATGTACAAGGCTAGGGGCCCAAGGAGCCCAAATGTTAAAACAAAGGGCCGGCCGTTTCTCAGCAAATAAGGTAGCTACAGGGTCAGATTTGGTACACAGATAGGTCTTTAGTATTATATTGTCATATGTATATATAACTCCGATATGTCACATAATATGGGCCCAGGGCCCCTAATGCTAAAACATAGGGCCGGCCGTTACTCAGTAAATAAAGCAGCTACAATGCCCAGCTTGAGTGTACTGATAACACTTGGGAATTATACTTCAACATATGTAAATGAGCCCCATAAGGCAAATATTATGGGCCCCAGGGCCCCAAATGTTAAAACAAAGGGCCGGCCGTTTCTCATCAAATAAAGCAGCTTCAGGGCTCAGAGTTTGTACACAGATTGCACCTGAGAATTACATTGTTATATGTACATATGAGCCCCATATGTCACATAATATGGGCCCCAGGGCCCCAAACGCTAAAACATAGGGCCAGCCGTTACTCAGTAAATAAAGCAGCTACAGTACCCAGCTTGATTCTACTGAGAGCACCAGAGAATTATACATCAATATATGTTCATGAGCCTCATAAGTCAAATACTATGGGCCCCAGGGCCCCAAATGTTTAAAACAAAGGGCCGGTCGTTTCTCATCAAATTAAGCAGCTTCAGGGCTCAGAGTTTGTACACAGATTGCACCTGAGAATTATATTGTTACTAACACCCACCCCATACACGTAGGACTAAACAGATCCACAGAGAATAGCGCAATTATAATATAGATGGCATCAACGCTAAATTACATACCCATTGGCTGTTACATTTAATTTACATACTCCCTCTGAAATGACCCAAAAAAAGGCTGTTCCGTTTAATTTACATACTCCCTCTGAAATGGCTGTTCTATTTAATTTACATACTCCCTCAGGAATAGTTTCCCCCAATCATATTGCATAGCCTCACTGTGAGTAAGAGAGACTGACAATAGCAACCTATGGAGAGTAAGAGAGACGACTCCCCTGGGAGGGACTTTTTACAATTTCTTTATTTTAAGTGCTACGACAGTGCAACCTACATTCAATTAAAGCTTGTTACTTGGACTTTCACTTTTTACACATTTTCCGCCCAATTGGGCGACTTTTTACAATTTCTTTATTTTAAGTCCTCAGCAAATAAAGACTGTAAGTTTGGGTACACCGATAACATGCGGGTATAGCCGTATTTGTGTACAAATATATAGCCTTCTAGTTATACCCGCATGCGAAGCATGGACGGGTATATTACCATTCTGTGGTTTCTTCTCCTCCTCCTCCTCCTCCTCCTCCTTCTCCCATCAAACACATCATTCTGTCAAGGCTAGCGCTAAAACTACAAGGGCCCCAGGGCCCATATGTGGTACACTTATGGGCCCTACCCCGTGGAAGTGCCTTTTGCCCATCTTGGCCCCAGAGGTCAAAGGTCACGGGCCCCAGGGGCCCAAATGTAAAAATACAAAGCACGCCGTTTCTCATCAAATGAAGCAGCCTCAGGGCCCTGAGTTGGTCCAGTGATAGCCCTAGAGGTACTCTATATTTACAAATATCCAAGAGCCCCATATGTTATATATTATGGGCCCCATGGGCCCAAATGTTAAAATATGGTGCAACAGATTGACAAGCCTAGCTCTAAAAAGTACAAGATCACTGGGGCTCATGTATGGCATATGTATGGGCCCTAAGTTGTAGATGTGCCTTTTGCCCATTTTGGTCCCAGATTTACAAGGCCAGGGGCCCCAGGGGCCCAAATGTTAAAACAAAGGGCCGGCCGTTTCTCGGCAAATAAAGTAGCTACAGGGTTCAGATTTGGTACACAGATAGGTCTTTATTATTATATTGTCATATGTATATATAACCTCCATATGTCATATAATATATGGGCCCCAGGGCCCCAAATGCTAAAACATAGGGCCGGCCGTTACTCAGTGAATAAAGCAGCTACGATGCCCAGCTTGAGTTTACTGATAGCACTTGAAAATTATACTTCAACATATGTACATGAGCCCCATAAGTCAAATATTATGGGCCCCAGGGCCCCAAATGTTAAAACAAAGGGCCGGCCGTTTCTCATCAAATAAAGCAGCTTCAGGGCTCAGAGTTTGTACACAGATTGCACCTGATAATTATATTGTTATATGTACATATGAGCCCCATGTGTCACATAATATGGGCCCCAGGGCCCCAAACGCTAAAATATAGGGCCGGCCATTACTCAGTAAATAAACCAGCTACAGTGCCCAGCTTGAGTCTACTGAGAGCACCTGAGAATATACTTCAATATATGTTCATGAGCCTCATAAATCAAATACTATGCGCCCCACCAGGGCCCCAAATGTTAAAACAAAGGGCCGGTTGTTTCTCATCAAATAAAGCAGCTTCAGGGCTCAGAGTTTGTACACAGATTGCACCTGAGAATTATTGTTACTAACACCCACCCCATACACGTAGGACTAAACAGATCCACAGAGAATAGTGTAATTATAATATTGGCTGTTCCATTTAATTTACATACTCCCTCTGAAATGGCCACAAAATAGGCTGTTCCATTTAATTTACATACTCCCTCTGAAATGGTTGTTCCATTTAATTTACATACTCCCTCTGGAATAGCTTTCCCATAAGAAGTATATTGTTACTAACACCCACACACCCATCCACCCCACACACGTAAAACTAAACAGACAGATCGTATTATATCATAATAGGAAATACCAGCGTGAAGCGTTAAGGCTGTTCCATTTAAATTACATACCCATTGGCTGTTCCATTTAATTTACATACTCCCTCTGAAATGGCCCCAAAAAGGCTGTTCCGTTTAATTTACATACTCCCTCTGAAATGGCTGTTCCATTTAATTAACATACTCCCTCTGGAATAGTTTCCCCTAATCATATTGCATAGCCTCACTGTGAGTAAGAGATACTGACAACAGCAACCGATGGAGAGTAAGAGAGACGACTCCCCTGAGAGGGACTTTTTACAATTTCTTTATTTTAAGTCCTCAGCAAATAAGGACTGTAAGTTTGGGTACACCGATAACATGCGGGTATAGCCGTATTTGTGTACAAATATATAGCCTTCTAGTTCTCCTTCTCCTCCTTCTTCTATCAAACACATCATTCTGTCAAGGCTAGCGCTAAAACTACAAGGGCCCCAGGGCCCATATGTAGTACACTTATGGGCCCTACCCCGCAGATGTGCCTTTTGCCCATCTCGGCCCCAGAGGTCAAAGGTCACGGGCCCCAGGGGCCCAAATGTAAAAACACAAACTATGCCGTTTCTCATCAGATGAAGCAGCCTCAGGGCCCTAAGTTGGTACACTGATAGCCCCAGGGGTACTCTATATATACAAGTTTACATGAGCCCCATATGTCATATATTATGGGCCCCAGGGCCCCAAATGTTAAAATAAGGGGCAACAGATTGACAAGGCTAGCTCTAAAACTATAAGGGCACTAGGGCTCATATGTGGTACATGTATGAGCCCTAAGTTTTCAATGTGCCTTTTGCCCATTTTGGGCCCAGATGTTAAAGGCTAGGGGCCCCAGAGGCCCAAATGTTAAAACAAAGGGCCGGCCATTTCTCAGCAAATAAAATAGTTACAGGGTTCAGATTTGGTACACTAATAGGTCTTAAGCATTATACTACTATATGTATATATGAGCCCCATGTGTCACATAATATGGGCCCCAGGGCCCCAAACGCTAAAACATAGAGCCGGCCGTTACTCTGTAAATAAAGCACCTACAATGCCCAGCTTGAGTCTACTGATAGAACTAGAGAATCATACTTCAACATATGTACACGAGTCTCATAAATCAAATATTATGGGCCCCAGGGCCCCAAATGTTAAAACAAATGGCCGGCCGTTTCTCATCAAATAAAAGCAGCTTTAGGGCTCACAGTTTGTACACAGATTGCACCTGAAAATTATATTGTTATATGTACATGTGAGCCCCATATATCACATTATATGGGCCCCAGGGCCCCAAACGCTAAATCATAGGGCCGGCCGTTACTCAGTAAATAAAGCAGCTACAGGGTTCAGATTTGATACACTAAACGGTCTTCAGCATTATATTGTTATATGTGTATATGAGCCCCATGTGTCACACAATATGGGCCTCAGGGCCCCAAACCCTAAAACATAGGGCCGGCAGTTACTTAGTAAATAAAGAAGCTACAATGCCCAGCTTTAGCCTACTGATAGAATTACAGAATTATACTTCAACATATGTACATGAGCCTCATAAGTCAAATACAATGGGCCCCATCACGTAATATGGGCCCCAGGGCCCCAAGCGCTAAAACATAGGGCCGGCCATTACTCAGTAAATAAAGCAGCTACAGTGCCCAGCTTGAGTCGCTTGATAGCATTAGAGAATTATACTTCAAGATATGTACATGGACCTCATAACTCAAATATAATGGGCCCCATGGCCCCAAATGTTAAAACAAAGGGCCGGCCGTTTCTCATCAAATAAAGCAGCTTCCGGGCTCAGAATTTGTACACAGATAGCACCTGAGAATTATATATATTGTTACTAACACCCCCACCCCCACCCCACACACATAGGACTAAACAGACAGATCCGTATTATAATATAATAATTGTAAATACCAGCGTGAAGCGTTAAGGCTGTTCAGTTAAATTACATATCCATTGGCTGTTACATTTAATTTACATACTCCCTCTGAAATGGCCCCAAAATAGGCTGTTCCGTTTAATTTACATACTCCCTCTGGAATGGCCGTTCCATTTAATTTACATACTCCCTCTGGAATAGTTTTCCCCTAATCATATTGCATAGCCTCACTGTGAATAAGAGAGACTGACAACAGCAACCTATGGAGAGTAAGAGAGACGCCTCCCTGGGAGGGGCCTTTTACAATTTCTTTATTTTAAGTGCTACGACAGTGCAACCGACATTCAATTAAAGCTTGTGACTTGAACTTTCACTGTTTACACATTTTCTGCCCAATTGGGCGCCTTTTTACAATTTCTTTATTTTAAGTCCCAGCAAATAAGGACTGTAAGTTTGGGTACACCGATAACATGCGGGTATAGCCGTATTTGTGTACAAATATATAGCCTTCTAGTTGTATGTTGTTTTTCAATTTGTTCTTTTCATCCATCAAGGGTTAATACGTAGACATACACTAAAACTATTGAAATTCATAGCATTTATTCCAAAATGATTTGAATTGATTTGATTGTAAAACTCACCAGTGCGTGAATTCAATATGGTTTGCTGATGATGTTTTTCTGTTACCCTTAGAGATTTAGTTCAAATCCTGAATAGTATAGAAATATTGAAGCAAAATACCAATTTTCAATACATAACACGAGCATTGTGTTATATGCTGAATGCAGTTAAACCTACGTACCAAGACTATTTAATTATTATTGCAATTGTTAAGATCAAAGCAGTTCGGGTGGTTCTTAACTTAACCTTCTTTGAAGTTCTTTCCACAGTGACAGAAAATAATGACTCACGAACAGCCAATTATTCTTATGCCAATAGTTTCCATGTCAGAATATTCTTAATCACAAATTTACAAAATTTCAGTAATATATTTTCACTCAGTAGTCTTGTTAAAATCATTCGCAGGTAAAAAAAAAGGGGGGCTCAACATTGAGAAGTGACCTACCGGCTTCGGGAAGGGGCCTATCGCCTGTAAGTGATGTCATTCGGTATATACAGATGACATTTCAGATAGGGAGTGCCTCCCCCGGTATTTTTGCTAAACGAATTCTTGCAGATTAAAATCTGCAAGAATTGGTTTGTACATTAACATTATGTAGCCAGAGGTTTCCAGTGGTATAAAAATCTCAACTTTTTTGAAAGTGGGGATGATGCATGATGTTGTGGATCACGAAATGCCCTTTTAATACATTGGTGGCCGTCCATTGCTTTCTTACAGATCGTTCTATACAGATCGACGTATTTTTCGTGATCATACCGTGCAGCAGTAGAAAACCTTTTAATTCTTTGAGTGCTGAATCTGATATACGATGAAAATGAAGATTACAGGGAGTTTGGTGATACTGCTATGCAGCATTGTATTGCATATCCATGCCCATGGTAAGAATATTTCTATAATTGTGTTATGTAAAAATATTGTTAAAATCATTATATTTGTGTTAATGATTATTTAACCCATCCTATCATTCCTCGAAAAAGGTTCTACCATGTTGTTCTGTTAGGCAGGGTGCTCAGCTATGATTTTCTGCTTGTTTGCCATTAAATGAGCACAGGGGTCAATCAATGGGGGTGGGGTGGGGGTGAGATCAGGGCCGCCGCTAGAGGGGGGATATGGTGCGCCCCCTCCCAATTCTAAATTTTGTCGGCAAATATTGCCTGTTATCGGGAAAACTATTGTATTGTGAATGTCGGCAACTTGCTAAAGTTTTTAGGGCCTAATAATTAAATGAGTTGTTGTCATAAAGCAATTATGTCTATTTTGAAAGTATTCGCTGTTACCAAAACAATGTTTTCGAAAAAGAAAAATGTTGGTCCCAATACATTGCTTAGCACGTGCAGATATAGGGCTATAAACGAGGACATCAAAACAGAGGACCCCAAAACAGGGGACCCAAAACCCAGGACCCCCTAAACGAGGACCCCTAAAATGGGGACCCAAAAAACTGAGGACCCAAAACCGATGATCCCTAAAACGAGGACCCCAAAACCGAGGACCCCATTTTGAACGCCAAGGGCCACAGTATAGTAGAGGAAGGGGGGGGGGGAGGCAAAATAAGAGAGGAGAAAAATAATAATAAAAACTAGAAGGCTATATATTTGTACACAAATACGGCTATACCCGCATGTTATCGGTGTACCCAAACTTACAGTCCTTATTTGCCGAGGACTTAAAATAAAGAAATTGTAAAAAGTCGCCCAATTGGGCAGAAAATGTGTAAAAAGTGAAAGTCCAAGTCACAAGCTTTAATTGAATGTAGGTTGCACTGTCGTAGCACTTAAAACAAAGAAATTGTAAAAAGTCCCCTCCCAGGGGAGTCGTCTCTCTTACTCTCCATATGTTGCTGTTGTCAGTATCTCTTACTCACAGTGATGCTATGCAATATGATTAGGGGGAACTATTCCAGAGGGAGTATGTAAATTAAATGGAACAGCCATTTCAGAGGTAGTGTGTAAATTATACGGAACAGCCTTTTTGGGGGTCATTTCAGAGGGAGTATGTAAATTAAATGGAACAGCCAATGCAATGGGTATGTAATTTAACTGGAACAGCCTTAACGCTTCACGCTGGTATTTCCAATTATGATATAATACGATCTGTCTGTTTAGTCCTACGTGTGCGGGGTGGATGGGTGTGTGTGTGTTAGTAACAATATAATAATTCTCAGGTGCTATCTGTGCACATATTCTGAGCCCGGAAGCTACTTTCTTTGATGAGAAACGGCTCGCCCTTTGTTTTAACATTTGGGGCTCTGGGCCCATAAAATTTGACTTATGAGGCCCATGTACATAAATATGTTGAAGTATAATTCTCTAGTGCTATCAGTAGACTCAAGCTGGCCACTGTAGCTACTTTATTTACTGAGTAACGGCCGGCCCTATGTTTTAGCGTTTGGGGCCCTGGGGCCAATATTATGTGATATATGGGGCTCATATGTACATAATAATGTAATTCTCAGGTGCAATCTGTGTACAAACTCTGAGCCATAAAGCTGCTTTATATGATGAGAAACGGCCGACCCTTTGTTTTAACATTTGGGGCCCTGGGGCCCAATATATATATATATAACTTATGGGGCTCATGTACATATGTTAAAGTATGATTCTCAAGTGCTATCAGTAGACTCAAGCTGGGCATTGTAGCTGCTTTATTTACTGATTAACGGCCGGCCCTATGTTTTAGCGTGTGGGGCCCTGGGGCCCATATTATGTGACATATGGGGGTTATATATACATATGACAATATAATACTAACAGACCTATCTGTGTATCAAATCTGAACCCTGTAGCTACTTTATTTGCTGAGAAACGGCCGGCCCTTTGTTTTAACATTAGGGCCCCTGGGGACCCTAGCCTTGTACATCTGGGGCCAAAATGGGCAAAAGGCACATCTACAACTTAGGGCCCATACATATGCCACATATGAGCCCTAATGATCTTGTACTTTTATAGCTAGGCTTGTCAATCTGTTGCACCATATTTTAACATTTGGGCCCCTGGGGCCCATAATATATAAAATATGGGGCTCTTGAATATTTGTAAATATAGAGTACCCTTAGGGCTATCAGTGTACCAACTCTGGGCCCTGAGGCTGCTTCATTTGATGAGAAATTGCGTGCTTTGTATTTTCACATTTGGGCCCCTGGGGCCCGTGACCTTTGACCTCTGGGGCCAAGATGGGGAAAAGGCACTTCTACGGGGTAGGGCCCATAAGTGTACCACATATGGGCCCCAGGGCCTTTGTAGTTTTAGCGCTAGCCTTGACAGAATGATGTGTTTGATGAAGGAGGAGAAGGAGATGAAACCACAGGATGGCACTAGAAGGCTATATATTTGTACACAAATACGGCTATACCCGCATGTTATCGGTGTACCCAAACTTACAGTCCTTATTTGCTGAGGACTTAAAATAAAGAAATTGTAAAAAGTCGCCCAATTGGGCAGAAAATATGTAAGAACTCAAAGTCCAAGTCACAAGCTTCAATTGAATGTAGGTTGCACTGTCGTAGCACTTAAAATAAAGAAATAGTAAAAAGTCCCCTCCCAGGGGAGTCGTCTCTCTTACTCTCCATAGGTTGCTGTTGTCAGTCTCTCTTACTCACAGCGAGGCTATACAATATGATTAGGGGAAACTATTCCAGAGGGAGTATGTAAATTAAACGGAACAGCCATTTCAGAGGGAGTATGTAAATTAAACGGAACAGCCTTTTTGGGGGCCATTTCAGAGGGAGTATGTAAATTAAATGGAACAGCCAATGGGTATGTAATTTAACTGGAACAGCCTTAACGCTTCACGCTGGTATTTCCAATTATGATATAATACGGTCTGTCTGTTTAGTCCTACGTGTGTGGGGTGGATGGGTGCGTGCGTGGGTGTTAGTAACAATATAATTCTCAGGTGCTATCTGTGTACAAATTGCTGAGGACTTAAAATATAGAAATTGTAAAAAGTCGTAAAAAAAGTGTAACAATTGAAAGTCCAAGTCACAAGCTTTCATTTAATGCAGGTTGCACTCTCGTAGCACTTAAAATAAAGAACTTGTAAAAAGTCCCCTGCCAGCGGAGTTGTCTCTCCATAGATTGCTGTTGTCAGTCTCTCTTATTCACAGTGAGGCTATGCAATGTGATTAGGGAAAACTATTCCAGAGGGAGTATGTAAATTAAATGGAACAGCCATTTTAGAGGGAGTATGTAAATTAAACGGAACAGCCTATTTTGGGACCATTTCAGAGGGAGTATGTAAATTAAATAGAACAGCCAATGGGTATGTAATTTAACTGGAACAGCCTTAAATTATAATACGGATATGTCTGTTTAGTCCTACATGTGTAGGGGGTATGTGGGTGTTAATAACAATATAATTCTCAGGTGCTACTATGTACAAATTCTGAGCCCGGAAGCTGCTTTATTTGATGAGAAACGGCCGGCCCTTTGTTTTAACATTTGGGGCCATGGGGCCCATAATATTTGACTTATGAGGCCCATGGACATATGTTGAAGTTTAATTCTCTAGTGCTATCAGTAGACTCAAGCTGGGCACTGTAGCTGCTTTATTTACTGAGTAACGGCCGGCCCTATGTTTTAGCGTTTTGGGGCCCTGGGGCCCATATAATGTAATATATGGGGCTCACATGTACATATAACAATGTGATTTTCAGGTGCAATCTGTGTACTAACTCTGAGCCCTAAAGCTGCTTTATTTACAGAGTAACGACCTGACCTATGTTTTAGAGTTTGGGGCCCGGGGCCCATATAATGTAATATATGGGGCTCACATGTACATATAACAATGTGATTTTCAGGTGAAATCTGTGTACTAACTCTGAGCCCTAAAGCTGCTTTATTTACAGAGTAACGACCGGCCCTATGTTTTAGCGTTTGGGGCCCAGGGGCCCATATTACGTGATATATGGGGTACATATATACATATGACAATATAATACTGAAAACCTATCTGTGTACAAAATTTGAGCCCTGTAGCTACTTTATTTGCTGAGAAACGGCCGGCCCTTTGTTTTAACATTTGGGCCCCTGGGGCCTCTAGCCTTGTACATCTGGGGCCAAAATGGGCAAAAGGCACATCTACAATTTAGGGCTTATACATGTGCAACATATGAGCCCTAGTGCCCTTGTAGCTTTAGAGCTAGGCTTGTCAATCTGTTGCCCCATATTTTTAACGTTTGGGGCCCTGGGGCCCATAATATATAACATATGGGGCTCATGTATACTTGTATTTATAGAGTACCCTTGGGACTATCAGTGTACCAACTTATGGCCCTGAGGCTGCTTCATCTGATGAGAATCGGCATGGTTTGTGTTTTTACATTTGGGCCCCTGGGGCCCGTGACCTTTAACCCCTGGGGCCGAGATGGGCAAAAGACACATCTACGGGGTAGGGCCCATAAGTGTACCACATATGGGCCCTGGGGCCCTTGTTGTTTTAGCGCTAGCCTTGACAGAATGATGTGTTTGATGGAGGAGGAGAAGGAGGAGGAGAAGAACTAGAAGGCTATATATTTGTACACAAATACGGCTATACCCGCATGTTATCGGTATACCCAAACTTACAGTCCTTATTTTGCTGAGGACTTAAAATAAAGAAATTGTAAAAAGTCGCCCAATTGGGCAGAAAATGTGTAAAAAGTGAAAGTCCAAGTCACAAGCTTTAATTGAATGTAGGTTGCACTATCGTAGCACTTAAAATAAAGAAATTGTAAAAAGGCCCCTTTTCCAGAGGGAGTATGTAAATTAGATGGAACAGCCATTTCAGAGGGAGTATGTAAATTAAACGGAACAGCCTTTTTTTTGGGGTCATTTCCAGAGGGAGTATGAAAATTAAATGGAACAGCCAATTGGTAATAGTCTCTCTTACTCACAGTGAGGCTATGCAATATGATTCAGGGGAAACTATTCCAGAGGGAGTATGTAAATTAAATGGAACAGCCATTTCAGAGGGAGTATGTAAATTATACGGAACAGCCTTTTGGGGGCCATTTCAGAGGGAGTATGTAAATTAAATGGAACAGCCAATGGGTATGTAATTTAACTGGAACAGCCTTAACGCTTCACGCTGGTATTTCCAATTATGATAATACGATCTGTCTGTTTAGTCCTACGTGTGTGGGGTGGATGGGTGTGTGAGTGTTAGTAACAATATACTTCTCAGGTGCTATCTGTGTACATATTCTGAGCACGGAAGCTGCTTTCTTTGATGAGAAACGGCCGGCCCTTTGTTTTAACATTTGGGGCCCTGGGGCCCAATATATATGACTTATGGGGCTCATGTACATATGTTAAAGTATGATTCTCAAGTGCTATCAGTAGACTCAAGCTGGGCATTGTAGCTGCTTTATTTACTGAGTAACGGCCGGCCCTATGTTTTAGCGTTTGGGGCCCTGGGGCCCATATTATGTGACATATGGGGATTATATATACATATGACAATATAATACTAAAGACCTATCTGTGTACCAAATCTGAACCATGTAGCTGCTTTATTTACTGAGTAATGGCTGGCCCTATGTTTTAGCATTTGGGGCCCTGGGGCCCATATTATGTGGTATATGGGGCTCATATGTACATATAACAATGTAATTCTCAGGTGCAATCTGTGTACAAACTCTGAGCCCTAAAGCTGCTTTAATTGATGAGAAACGGCCGGCCCTTTGTTTTAACATGTGGGGCCCTGGGGCCCATATTATTTTACTTATGAGGCTCATGTACATAATGTTGAAGTATAATTCTCAAGTGCTATCAGTAAACTCAAGCTGGGCATTGTAGCTGCTTTATTTACTGAGTAACGGCCAACCATATGTTTTAGCGTTTGGGGCCTTGGGGCCCATATTATGTGACGTCTGGGGTTATACATACATTTGACAATATAATACTAAAGACCTACCTGTGTACCAAATCTGAACCCTGTAGCTACTTTATTTGCTGAGAAACGGCCGGCCCTTTGTTTTAACATTTTGGCCCCTGGGGCCCCTAGCCTTGTAAATCTGGGGCCAAAACGGGCAAAAGGCACATCTACAACTTAGGGCCCATACATATGCCATGTATGAGCCCTAGTGATCTTGTACTTTTAGAGCTAGGCTTGTCAATCTGTTGCACCATATTGTAACATTTGGGCCCCTGGGGGCCCATAATATATAACATATGGGGCTCTTGTATATTTGTAAATATAGAGTGCCCCTAGGGCTATCAGTGTACCAACTGAGGGCCCTGAGGCTGCTTCATTTGATGAGAAACGGCGTGCTTTGTATTTTCACATTTGGGCCCCTGGGGCCCGTGACCTTTGACCCCTGGGGCCAAGATGGGCAAAAGGCACTTCTACGGGGTAGGGCCCATAAGTGTACCACATATGGGCCCCAGGGCCTTTGTAGTTTTAGCGCTAGCCTTGACAGAATGATGTGTTTGATGGAGAAGGAGAAGGAGAACTAGAAGGCTATATATTTGTACACAAATACGGCTATACCCGCATGTTATCGGTATAGCCAAACTTACAGTCCTTATTTGCTGAGGACTTAAAATTAAGAAATTGTAAAAAGTCGCCCAACTGGGCAGAAAATGTGTAAAAAGTGAAAGTCCAAGTCACAAGCTTTAATTGAATGTAGGTTGCACTGTCGTAGAACTTAAAATAAAGAAATTGTAAAAAGTCCCCCCCCCAGGGGAGTCGTCTCTCTTACTCCCCATAGGTCGCTGTTGTCAGTATCTCTTACTCACAGTGAGACTATGCAATATGATTTGGGGGAAGTTCCAGAGGGAGTGTGTAAATTAAATGGAACAGCCATTTCAGAGGGAGTATATAATTAACCGGAACAGCCTATTTCGGGACCATTTCAGAGGGAGTATGTAAATTAAATGGAACAGCCAATGGGTATGTAATTTAACTGGAACAGCCTTAACGCTTCACGCTGGTATTTCCAATTATTATATTAATAATTATAATACGGATATGTCTGTTTAGTCCTAGGTGTGTAGGGTGGGGGGGGGGGTATGTGGGTGTTAATAACAATATAAATCTCAGGTGCTACTGTGTACAAATTCTGAGCCCGGAAGCTGCTTTATTTGATGAGATACGGCCGGCCCTTTGTTTTAACATTTGGGGCCATGGGGCCCATAATATTTGACTTATGAGGCCCATGGACATATGTTGAAGTTTAATTCTCTAGTGCTATCAGTAGACTCAAGCTGGACACTGTAGCTGCTTTATTTACTGAGTAACGGCCGGCCCTATGTTTTAGCGTTTGGGGCCCTGGGGCCCATATAATGTAATATATGGGGCTCACATGTACATATAACAATGTGATTTTCAGGTGCAATCTGTGTACTAACTCTGAGCCCTAAAGCTGCTTTATTTACAGAGTAACGACCGGCCCTATGTTTTAGCGTTTGGGGCCCAGGGGCCCATATTATGTGACATATGGGGTACATATGTACATATGACAATATAATTCTGAAAACCTATCTGTGTACCAAATCTGAGCCCTGTAGCTACTTAATTTGCTGAGAAACGGCCGGCCCTTTGTTTTAACATTTTGGCCCTGGGGCCTCTAGCCTTGTACATCTGGGGCCAAAATGGGCAAAAGGCACATCTACAATTTAGGGCTTATACATGTGCAACATATGAGCCCTAGTGCCCTTGTAGCTTTAGTGCTAGGCTTGTCAATCTGTTGCCCCATATTTTTAACATTTGGGGCCCTGGGGCCCATAATATATAAACATATGGGGGCTCATGTATACTTGTATTTATAGAGTACCCCTAGGGCTATCAGTGTACCAACTCAGGGCCCTGAGGCTGCTTCATCTGATGAGAAACGGCATGGTTTGTGTTTTTACATTTGGGCCCCTGGGGCCCGTGACCTTTGACCTCTGGGGCCGAGATGGGCAAAAGGCACATCTGCGGGGTAGGGCCCATAAGTGTCCCACATATGGGCCCTGGGGCCCTAGTAGTTTTAGCGCTAGCCTTGTCAGAATGATGTGTTTGATGGAGGAGGAGAAGAAGAAGATGAAACCCAAGGATAACTAGAAGGCTATATATTTGTACACAAATACGGCTATACCCGCATGTTATCGGTGTACCCAAACTTACAGTCCTTATTTGCTGAGGCCTTAAAATAAAGAAATTGTATGTGTAAAAAGTGAAAGTCCAAGTCACAAGCTTTAATTGAATGTAGGTTGCACTGTCGTAGCACTTAAAATAAATATATTGTAAAAAGTTCCCTCCCAGGGGAGTCGTCTCTCTTATTATCCATAGGGTGCTGTTGTCAGTCTCTCTTACTCACAGTGAGGCTATGCAATATGATTCAGGGGAAACTATTCCAGAGGGAGTATGTAAATTAAATGGAACAGCCATTTCAGAGGGAGTATGTAAATTAAACGGAACAGCATTATTTTGTGGTCATATCAGAGGGAGTATGTAAATTAAATGGAACAGCCAATGGGTATGTAATTTAACTGGAACAGCCTTAACGCATCACGCTGGTATTTTCAATTATGATATCATACGATCTGTCTGTTTAGCCCCCCGTGTGGGGTGGCTGGGTGTGTGGGTGTTAGTAACAATATAATTCTCAGGTGCTATCTGAGCCCGGAAGCTGCCTTATTTGATGAGAAACGGCCCGCCCTTTGTTTTAACATTTGGGGCCCTGGGGCCCATAATATTTGAATTATGAGGCCCATGTACATAATTATGTTGAAGTATAATTTCCTAGTGCTATCAGTAGACTCAAGCTGGCCACTGTAGCTACTTTATTTACTGAGTAACGGCCGGCCCTATGTTTTAGCGTTTGGGGCCCTGGGGCCAATATTATGTGATATATGGGGCTCATATGTACATATAACAATGTAGTTCTCAGGTGCAAACTGTGTACCAACTCTGAGCCATAAAGCTGCTTTATATGATGAGAAACGGCCGGCCCTTTGTTTTAACATTTGGGGCCCTGGGGCCCAATATATATGACTTATGGGGCTCATGTACATATGTTGAAGTATGATTCTCAAGTGCTATCAGTAGACTCAAGCTGGGCATCGTAGCTGCTTTATTTACTGAGTAACGACCGGCCCTATGTTTTAGCGTTTGGGGCCTTGGGGCCCATATTATGTGACATACGGGGATTATATATACATATGACAATATAATACTAAAGACCTATCTGGGTACCAAATCTGAACCCTGTAGCTACTTTATTTGCTGAGAAACAGCCGGCCCTTTGTTTTAACATTTGGGCCCCTGGGGCCCCTAGCCTTGTACATCTGGGGCCAAAATGGGCAAAAGGCACATCTACAACTTAGGGCCCATACATATGCTACTTATGAGCCCTATTGATCTTGTACTTTTAGAGCTAGGCTTGTCAATCTTTTGCACCATATCTTAACATTTGGGGCCTTGGGGCCCACAATATATAACATATGGGGCTCTTGTATATTTGTAAATATAGAGTACCCCTAGGGCTATCAGTGTACCAACTCAGGGCCCTGAGGCTGCTTCATTTGATGAGAAACGGCATTCTTTGTATTTTAACATTTGGGCCCCTGGGGCCCGTGACCTTGACCTCTGGGGCCAAGATGGGCAAAAGGCACTTCTGCAGGGGTAGGGCCCATAAGTGTACCACATATGGGCCCCAGTGCCTTTGTAGTTTTAACGCTAGCCTTGACAGAATAATGTGTTTGATGGAGGAGAAGGAGGAGGAAAAGGAGGAGGAGGAGGAGAAGAAACCACAGAATAAGAATATACCCGTCCATGCTTCGCATGCGGGTATAACTAGATGGCACAGTTGTGTTTGACCAAACACGAATATCTATGCCTGTGATTTCCCCCTAACCCCCGCCCCCTTAACACACCATGACGCCCTTAACCCATCCTGACACCCCATAATATGTTTAATGCTAAAAGGGCTATCAGTATACCAACACAAGGCATTGTAGCTGCTTTATTTACCGAGTAACAGCAGGCCCTTTGTTTTAGCGTTTGGGGCCCTGGGGCCCATATTATGTGACATATGGGGCTTTTATATTCATATAACAATATAATGCTAAAGACCTATTAGTGTTTCAAATCTGAGCATTGCAGCTACTTTATTTGCTGAGAAACGGTCGGCCCTTTGTTTTAACATTTGGCCCTATTGGGCCCCTAGCCCTAAACATCTGGAGCTAAAATGGGCAAAACTCACATCGACAAGTTAGGGCCCATAGGTGTACCACATATGAGCCCCAGTGCCCCTGTAGTTTTTGAGCTAGCCATGTCAATCTGTTGCTCCTTATTTTTAACATTTGGGGCCCTGGGGCCCATAACTTAAGATATATTGGGCTCATTTATACTTGTAAATATAGAGTACCTCTAGTGCTATCAGTGTACCTACTCAGGGCCCTGAGGCTGTTTTATTTGATGAGAAATGGCATGATTGGTATTTTTACATTTGGGCCCCTGGGGCCCGTGACCTTTGACCTATAGGGCCAAGATGGGCCAAAGGCACACCTACGGGGTATGGTCAATCTTTGTGCCAAATATGAGCCCCAGGGCCCTTGTAGTTTTGGAGATAGACCTGTCAATATGAATGGTCAGGAAAAGGAGAAGAAGAAGGAGAACTAGAAGGCTATATATTTGTACACAAATACGGCTATACCCGCATGTTATCGGTGTACCCAAACTTACAGTCCTTATTTGCTGAGGACTTAAAATAAAGAAATTGTAAAAAGTCGCCCAATTGGGCAGAAAATGTGTAAAAAGTGAAAGTCCAAGTCACAAGCTTTAATTGAATGTAGATTGCACTGTCGTAGCACTAAAAATAAAGAAATAGTAAAAAGTCCCCTCCCAGGGGAGTCGTCTCTCTTACTCTCCATAAGTTGCTGTTGTCAGTCTCTCTTACTCACAGCGAGGCTATACAATATGATTAGGGGAAACTATTCCAGAGGGAGTATGTAAATTAAACGGAACAGCCATTTCAGAGGGAGTATGTAAATTAAACGGAACAGCCTTTTTGGGGCCATTTCAGAGGGAGTATGTAAATTAAATGGAACAGCCAATGGGTATGTAATTTAACTGGAACAGCCTTAACGCTTCACGCTGGTATTTCCAATTATGATATAATACGGCCTGTCTGTTTATTTCTACGTGTGTGGGGTGGATGGGTGCGTGCGTGGGTGTTAGTAACAATATAATTCTCAGGTGCTATCTGTGTACAAATTGCTGAGGACTTAAAATATAAAAAGTCGTAAAAAAAGTGTAAAAATTGAAAGTCCAAGTCACAAGCTTTAATTTAATGCAGGTTGCACTCTCGTAGCACTTAAAATGAAGAAGTTGTATAAAGTTCCCTCCCAGGGGAGGGGTCTCTCTTGCTCTCCATAGGTTGCTGTTGTCAGTCTCTCTTATTCACAGTGAGGCTATGCAATGTGATTAGGGAAAACTATTCCAGAGGGAGTATGTAAATTAAATGGAACAGCCATTTTAGAGGGAGTATGTAAATTAAACGGAACAGCCTATTTTGGGACCATTTCAGAGGGAGTATGTAAATTAAATAGAACAGCCAATGGGTGTGTAATTTAACTGGAACAGCCTTAACGCTTCACGCTGGTATTTCCAATTATTATATTAATAATTATAATACGGGTATGTCTGTTTAGTCCTACATGTGTAGGGTGGGGGGTATGTGGTGTTAATAACAATATAATTCTTAGGTGCTACTGTGTACAAATTCTGAGCCCGGAAGCTGCTTTATTTGATGAGAAACGGCCGGCCCTTTGTTTTAACATTTGGGGCCATGGGGCCCATAATAATTGACTTATGAGGCCCATGGACATATGTTGAAGTTTAATTCTCTAGTGCTATCAGTAGACTCAAGCTGGGCACTGCAGCTGCTTTATTTACTGAGTAACGGCCGGCCCTATGTTTTAGCGTTTTGGGGCCCTGGGGCCCATATAATGTAATATATGGGGCTCACATGTACATATAACAATGTGATTTTCAGGTGCAATCTGTGTACTAACTCTGAGCCCTAAAGCTGCTTTATTTACAGAGTAACGGCCGGCCCTATGTTTTAGAGTTTGGGGCCCTGGGGCCCATATAATGTAATATATGGGGCTCACATGTACATATAACAATGTGATTTTCAGGTGCAATCTGTGTACTAACTCTGAGCCCTAAAGCTGCTTTATTTACAGAGTAACGACCGGCCTTATGTTTTAGCGTTTGGGGCCCAGGGGCCCATATTATGTGACATATGGGGTACATATATACATATGACAATATAATACTGAAAACCTATCTGTGTACCAAATCTGAGCCCTGTAGCTACTTTATTTGCTGAGAAACGGCCGGCCCTTTGTTTTAACATTTGGGCCCCTGGGGCCTCTAGCCTTGTACATCTGGGGCCAAAATGGGCAAAAGGCACATCTACCATTTAGGGCTTATACATGTGCAACATATGAGCCCTAGTGCCCTTGTAGCTTTAGAGCTAGGCTTGTCAATCTGTTGCCCCATATTTTTAACATTTGGGGCCCTGGGGCCCATAATATATAACATATGGGGCTCATGTATACTTGTATTTATAGAGTACCCTTGGGACTATCAGTGTACCAACTTATGGCCCTGAGGCTGCTTCATCTGATGAGAATCGGCATGGTTTGTGTTTTTACATTTGGGCCCCTGAGGCCCGTGACCTTTGACCTCTGGGGCCGAGATGGGCAAAAGGCACATCTACGGGGGATGGCCCATAAGTGTACTACATATGGGCCCTGGGGCCCTTGTAGTTTTAGCGCTAGCCTTGACAGAATGATGTGTTTGATAGGAGAAGAAGGAGGAGGAGGAGGAGGAGGAGGAGGAGGAGAAGAAACCACAGGATGGGAAGATACCCTGCATGCGCTGCATGCAGGTATAACTAGAAGGCTATATATTTGTACACAAATACGGCTATACCCGCATGTTATCGGTGTACCCAAACTTACAGTCCTTATTTGCTGAGGACTTAAAATAAAGAAATTGTATGTGTAAAAAGTGAAAGTCCAAGTCACAAGCTTTAATTGAATGTAGGTTGCACTGTCGTAGCACTTAAAATAAAGAAATTGTAAAAAGTCCCTCCCAGGGAGTCGTCTCTCTTACTCTCCATAGGTTGCTGTTGTCAGTCTCTCTTACTCACAGTGAGGCTATGCAATATGATTCAGGGGAAACTATTCCAGAGGTAGTATGTAAATTAAATGGAACAGCCATTTCAGAGGGAGTATGTAAATTAAACGGAACAGCCTTTTTGGGGCCATTTCAGAGGGAGTATGTAAATTAAATGGAACAGCCAATGGGTATGTAATTTAACTGGAACAGCCTAAACGCTTCACGCTGGTATTTCCAATTATGATATAATACGATCTGTCTGTTTAATTCTACGTGTGTGGGGTGGATGGGTGCGTGCGTAGGGGAGGGGTGTTAGTAACAATATAATTCTCAGGTGCTATCTGTGTACAAATTGCTGAGGACTTAAAATATAGAAATTGTAAAAAGTCACCCAATTGGGTGGAAAATGTGTAAAAATTGAAAGTCCAAGTCACAAGCTTTAATTTAATGCAGGTTGCACTCTCGTAGCACTTGTATAAAGTCCCCTGCCAGGGGAGTTGTCTTTCCATAGATTGCTGTTGTCAGTCTCTCTTATTCACAGTGAGGCTATGCAATATGATTAGGGGAAAACTATTCCAGAGGGAGTATGTAAATTAAATGGAACATCCATTTTAGAGGGAGTATGTAAATTAAACGGAACAGCCTATTTTGGGACCATTTCAGAGGGAGTATGTAAATTAAATAGAACAGTCAATGGGTATGTAATTTAACTGGAACAGCCTTAACGCTTCACGATGGTATTTCCAATTATTATATTAATAATTATAATACGGATATGTCTGTTTAGTCCTACGTGTGTAGGGTGGGTAACCCAAACTTACAGTCCTTATTTGCTGAGGACTTCAAATAAAGAAATCGTAAAAAGTCGCCCAATTGGCCAGAAAACGTGTAAAAAGTGAAAGTCCAAGTCACAAGCTTTAAATGAATGTAGGTTGCACTGTTGTAGCACTTAAAATAAAGAAATTGTAAAGTCCCCTCTCTTATTCACAGTGAGGCTATGCATTACGATTAGGGGAAAACTATTCCAGAGGGAGTATGTAAATTAAACGGAACAGCCTATTTTGGGGGCCATTTCAGAGGGAGTGTGTAAATTAAATGGAACAGCCAATGGGTATGTAATTTAACTGGAACAGCCTTAACGCTTCACGCTGGTATTTCCAATTATTATATTATAATACGGATATGTCTGTTTAGTCCTACGTGTGTGGGGTGGGTGGGTATGTGATAATTCTCAGGTGCTACTGTGTACAAATTCTGAGCCCGGAAGCTGCTTTATTTGATGAGAAACGGCCGGCCCTTTGTTATAACATTTGGGGCCCTGGGGCCCATAATATTTGACTTATGAGGCCCATGGACACATGTTGAAGTTTAATTCTCTAGTGCTATCAGTAGACTCAAGCTGGGCACTGTAGCTGCTTTATTTACTTAGTAACGGCCGGCCCTATGTTTTAGCGTTTGGGGCCCTGGGGCCCATATAATGTAATATATATGGGGCTCACATGTACATATAACAGTGTAATTTTCAGGTGCAATCTGTCTACAAACTCTGAGCCCTAAAGCTACTTTATTTGATGAGAAACGGCCGGCCCTTTGTTTTAACATTTGGGGCCCTGGGGCCCATAATATTTGACTTATGAAGCTCACGTACATATGTTGAAGTATAATTCTCTAGTTCTATCAGTAGACTCAAGCTGGGCATTGTAGCTGCTTTATTTACAGAGTAACGGCCGGCCCTATGTTTTAGCGTTTGGGGCCCTGGGGCCCATATGATGTGACATATGGGGGTCATATATACATATGACAATATAATACTGAAGACCTATCTGTGTACCAAATCTGAGCACTGTAGCTACTTTATTTGCTGAGAAATGGCCGGCCCTTTGTTTTAACATTTGGGCCCCTGGGGCCCCTAGCATTGTACATCTGGGGCCAAAATGGGCAAAAGGCACATCTACAACTTAGGGCCCATACATATGCCACATATGAGCCCTAGTGATCTTGTGCTTTTAGAGCTAGGCTTGTCAATCTGTTGCACCATATTTTAACATTTGGGCCCCTAGGGCCCATAATATATAACATATGGGGCTCTTGTATATTTGTTATCATAGAGTACCCCTGGGGCTATCAGTGTACCAACTCAGGGCCCTGAGGCTGCTTCATTTGATGAGAAATGGCATGCTTTGTATTTTCACATTTGGGCCCCTGGGGCCCGTGACCTTTGACCTCTGGGGCCAAGATGGGCAAAAGGCACTTCTACAGGGTAGGGCCCATAAGTGTACCACATATGGGCCCCAGGGCCTTTGTAGTTTTAGCGCTAGCCTTGACAGAATGATGTGTTTGATAGGAGGAGAAGGAGGAGAAGGAGGAGAAGGAGGAGAAGGAGGAGAAGGAGAAGGAGATGAAACCATAGGATAACAATATACCCGTCCATGCTTCGCATGCGGGTATAACTAGAAGGCTATATATTTGTACACAAATACGGCTATACCCGCATGTACCCAAACTTACAGTCCTTATTTGCTGAGGACTTAAAATAAAAAAATTGTAAAAAGTCGCCCAATTGGGCAGAAAATGTGTAAGAAGTGAAAGTCCAAGTCACAAGCTTTAATTGAATGTAGGTTGCACTGTCGTAGCACTTAAAATAAAGAAATTGTAAAAAGTCCCCTCACAGGGGAGTCGTCTCTCTTATTATCCATAGGGTGCTGTTGTCAGTCTCTCTTACTCACAGTGAGGCTATGCAATATGATTCAGGGGAAACAATTCCAGAGGGAGTATGTAAATTAAATGGAACAGCCATTTCAGAGGGAGTATGTAAATTATACGGAACAGCCTTTTGGGGCCATTTCAGAGGGAGTATGTAAATTAAATGGAACAGCCAATGGGTATGTAATTTAAATGGAACAGCCTTAACGCTTCACGCTGGTATTTCCAATTATGATAATACGATCTGTCTGTTTAGTCCTACGTGTGTGGGGTGGATGGGTGTGTGGGTGTTAGTAACAATATACTTCTCAGGTGCTATCTGTGTACATATTCTGAGCCCGGAAGCTGCTTTCTTTGATGAGAAACGGCCGGCCCTTTGTTTTAACATTTGGGGCCCTGGGGCCCAATATATATGACTTATGGGGCTCATGTACATATGTTAAAGTATGATTCTCAAGTGCTATCAGTAGACTCAAGCTGGGCATTGTAGCTGCTTTATTTACTGAGCAACGGCCGGCCCTATGTTTTAGCGTTTGGGGCACTGGGGCCCATATTATGTGACATATGGGGATTATATATACATACGACAATATAATACTAAAGACCTATCTGTGTACCAAATCTGAACCCTGTAGCTGCTTTATTTACTGAGTAATGGCTGGCCCTATGTTTTAGCATTTGGGGCCCTGGGGCCCATATTATGTGCTATATGGGGCTCATATGTACATATAACAATGTAATTCTCAGGTGCAATCTGTGTACAAACTCTGAGCCCTAAAGCTGCTTTAATTGATGAGAAACGGCCGGCCCTTTGTTTTAACATGTGGGGCCCTGGGGCCCATATTTTTTTACTTATGAGGCTCATGTACATATGTTGAAGTATAATTCTCAAGTGCTATCAGTAAACTCAAGCTGGGCATTGTAGCTGCTTTATTTACTGAGTAACGGCCGGCCCTATGTTTTAGCGTTTGGGGCCTTGGGGCCCATATTATGTGACATATGGGGGTTATACATACATTTGACAATATAATACTAAAGACCTACCTGTGTACCAAATCTGAACCCTGTAGCTACTTTATTTGCTGAGAAACGGTCGGCCCTTTGTTTTAACATTTTGGCCCCTGGGGCCCCTAGCCTTGTAAATCTGGGGCCAAAACGGGCAAAAGGCACATCTACAACTTAGGGCCCATACATATGCCATGTATGAGCCCTAGTGATCTTGTACTTTTAGAGCTAGGCTTGTCAATCTGTTGCACCATATTGTAACATTTGGGCCCCTGGGGCCCATAATATATAACATATGGGGCTCTTGTATATTTGTAAATATAGAGTGCCCCTAGGGCTATCAGTGTACCAACTGAGGGCCCTGAGGCTGCTTCATTTGATGAGAAACGGCGTGCTTTGTATTTTCACATTTGGGCCCCTGGGGCCCGTGACCTTGACCTCTGGGGCCAAGATGGGCAAAAGGCACTTCTACAGGGGTAGGGCCCATAAGTGTACCACATATGGGCTCCAGGGCCTTTGTAGTTTTAGCGCTAGCCTTGACAGAATGAGGTGTTTGATGGAGAAGGAGAAGGAGGAGAAGAAGGAGAAGAAACCACAGGATAACAATATACCCGTCCATGCTTCGCATGCGGGTATAAGAAGGAGGACTAGAAGGCTATATATTTGTACACAAATACGGCTATACCCGCATGTTATCGGTGTACCCAAACTTACAGTCCTTTTTTGCTGAGGACTTAAAATAAAGAAATTGTATGTGTAAAAAGTGAAAGTCCAAGTCACAAGCTTTAATTGAATGTAGGTTGCACTGTCGTAGCACTTAAAATAAAGAAATTGTAAAAGTCCCTCCCAGGGGAGTCGTCTCTCTTACTCTCCATAGGTTGCTGTTTTCAGTCTCTCTTAGACTCTTACTCAGGTAGTATGTAAATTAAATGGAACAGCCATTTCAGAGGGAGTATGTAAATTAAACGGAACAGCCTTTTTGGGGGCCATTTCAGAGGGAGTATGTAAATTAAATGGAACAGCCAATGGGTTTGTAATTTAACTGGAACAGCCTTAACGCTTCACGCTGGTATTTCCAATTATGATATAATACGATCTGTCTGTTTAGTCCTACGTGTGTGGGGTGTATGGGTGCGTGCGTTGGTATTAGTAACAATATTATTCTCAGGTGCTATCTGTGTACAAATTGCTGAGGACTTAAAATATAGAAATTGTAAAAAGTCGCCCAATTGGGTGGAAAATGTGTAAAAATTGAAAGTCCAAGTCACACGCTTTAATTTAATGCAGGTTGCACTCTCGTAGCACTTAAAATAAAGAACTTGTAAAAAGTCCCCTGCCAGGGTAGTTGTCTCTCCATAGATTGCTGTTGTCAGTCTCTCTTATTCACAGTGATGCTATGTAATATGATTAGGGGAAAAGTATTCCAGAGGGAGTATGTAAATTAAATGGAACAGCCATTTTAGAGGGAGTATGTAAATTAAACGGAACAGCCTATTTTGGGACCATTTCAGAGGGAGTATGTAAATTAAATAGAACAGCCAATGGGTATGTAATTTAACTGGAACAGCCTTAACGCTTCACGCTGGTATTTCCAAATGGACATATGTTGAAGTTTAATTTTCTAGTGCTATCAGTAGACTTAAGCTGGGCACTGTCGCTGCTTTATTTACTGAGTAACGGCCGGCCCTATGTTTTAGCGTTTGGGGCCCTGGGGCCCATATAATGTAATATATGGGGCTCACATGTACATATAACAATGTGATTTTCAGGTGCAATCTGTGTACTAACTCTGAGCCCTATAGCTGCTTTATTTACAGAGTAACGGCCGGCCCTATGTTTTAGCGTTTGGGGCGCTGGGGCCCATATAATGTAATATATGGGGCTCACATGTACATATAACAACGTGATTTTCAGGTGCAATCTGTGTACTAACTCTGAGCCCTAAACCTGCTTTATTTACAGAGTAACGACCGGCCCTATGTTTTAGCGTTTGGGGCCCAGGGGCCCATATTATGTGACATATGGGGTACATATATACATATGACAATATAATACTGAAAACCTATCTGTGTACCAAATCTGAGCCCTGTAGCTACTTTATTTGCTGAGAAACGGCCGGCCCTTTGTTTTAACATTTGGGCCCCTGGGGCCTCTAGCCTCGGCTATACCCGCATGTTATCGGTGTACCCAAACATACAGTCCTTATTTGCTGAGGCCTTAAAATAAAGAAATTGTATGTGTAAAAAGTGAAAGTCCAAGTCACAAGCTTTAATTGAATGTAGGTTGCACTGTCGTAGCACTTAAAATAAATATATTGTAAAAAGTTCCCAGTCCCAGGGGAGTCGTCTCTCTTATTCTCCATAGGGTGCTGTTGTCAGTCTCTCTTACTCACAGTGAGGCTATGCAATATGATTCAGGGGAAACTATTCCAGAGGGAGTATGTAAATTAAATGGAACAGCCATTTCAGAGGGAGTATGTAAATTAAACGGAACAGCCTTTTTTGGGGCAATTTCAGAGGGAGTATGTAAATTAAATGGAACAGCCAATGGGTATGTAATTTAACTGGAACAGCCTTAACGCATCACGCTGGTATTTCCAATTATGATATCATACGATCTGTCTGTTTAGTCCTCCGTGTGTGGGGTGGATGGGTGTGTGGGTGTTAGTAACAATATAATTCTCAGGTGCTATCTGTGTACAAATTCTGAGCCCGGAAGCTGCCTTATTTGATGAGAAACGGCCCGCCCTTTGTTTTAACATTTGGGGCCCTGGGGCCCATAATATTTAACTTATGAGGCCCATGTACATAATTATGTTGAAGTATAATTTCCTAGTGCTATCAGTAGACTCAAGCTGGCCACTGTAGCTACTTTATTTACTGAGTAACGGCCGGCCCTATGTTTTAGCGTTTGGGGCCCTGGGGCCAATATTATGTGATATATGGGGCTCATATGTACATATAACAATGTAGTTCTCAGGTGCAAACTGTGTACCAACTCTGAGCCATAAAGCTGCTTTATATAATGAGAAACGGCCGGCCCTTTGTTTTAACATATGGGGATTATATATACATATGACAATATAATACTAAAGACCTATCTGTGTACCAAATCTGAACCCTGTAGCTACTTTATTTGTTGAGAAACGGCCGGCCCTTTGTTTTAAAATTTGGGCCCCTGGGGCCCCCAGCCTTGTACATCTGGGGCCAAAATGGGCAAAAGGCACATCTACAACTTAGGGCCCATACATATGCGACATATGAGCCCTAGTGATCTTGTACTTTTAGAGCTAGGCTTGTCAATCTGTTGCACCATATTTTAACATTTGGGCCCCTGGGGCCCATAATATATAACATATGGGGCTCTTGTATATTTGTAAATATAGAGTACCCCTAGGGCTATCAGTGTACCAACTCAGGGCCCTGATGCTGCTTCATTTGATGAGAAATGGCGTGCTTTGTATTTTCACATTTGGGCCCCTGGGGCCCGTGACCTTTGACCTCTGGGGCCAAGATGGGCAAAAGGCACTTCTACGGGGTAAGGCCCATAAGTGTACCACATATGGGCCCCAGGGCCTTTGTAGTTTTAGCGCTAGCCTTGACAGAATGATGTGTTTGATGGAGGAGGAAAAGGAGGAGGAGAAGAAACCACAGGATGGGAAGATACCCTGCATGCTATTGCATGCGGGTATAAGAAGAAACCAAACTAGAAGGCTATATATTTGTACCCAAATACGGCTATACCCGCATGTTATCGGTGTACCCAAACTTACAGTCCTTATTTGCTGAGGACTTAAAATAAAGAAATTGTAAAAAGTCGCCCAATTGGGCAGAAAATGTGTAAACAGTGAAAGTCCAAGTCACAAGCTTTAATTGAATGTAGGTTGCACTGTCGTAGCACTTAAAATAAAGAATTTGTAAAAAGTCCCCTCCCAGGGGAGGCGTCTCTCTTACTCTCCATATGTTGCTGTTGTCAGTCTCTCTTATTCACAGTGAGGCTATGCAATATGATTAGGAAAACTATTCCAGAGGGAGTATGTAAATTAAATGGAACAGCCATTCCAGAGGGAGTATGTAAATTAAACGGAACAGCCTATTTTGGGGCCATTTCAGAGGGAGTATGTAAATTGAATGGAACAGCCAATGGATATGTAATTTAACTGGAACAGCCTTAACGCTTCACGCTGGTATTTCCAATTATTATATTATAATACGGATCTGTCTGTTTAGTCCTATGTGTGTGGGGTGGGGTGTGGGTGTTAGTAACAATATATATAATTCTCAGGTGCTATCTGTGTACAAATTCTGAGCCCGGAAGCTACTTATTTGATGAGAAACGGCCGGCCCTTTGTTTTAACATTTGAGGCCCTAGGGCTCATTATATTTGAGTTATGAGGTCCATGTACATATGTTGAAGTATAATTCTCTAGTGCTATCAAGCGACTCAAGCTGGGCACTGTAGCTGCTTTATTTACCGAGTAATGGCCGGCCCTGTGTTTTAGCGCTTGGGGCCCTGGGGCCCATATTATGTGATATATGGGGCTCAGATGTACATATAACAATGTAATTTTCAGGTGCAATCTGTGTACAAACTCTGAGCCCTAAAGCTGCTTTATATGATGAGAAACGGCTGGCCCTTTGTTTTAACATTTGGGGCCCTGGGGCCCATTCCCATTGTATTTGACTTATGAGGCTCATGTACATATGTTGAAGTATAATTCTATAGTTCTATCAGTAGGCTAAAGCTGGGCATTGTAGCTTCTTTATTTACTCAGTAACGGCCGGCCCTATGTTTTAGGGTTTGGGGCCCTGAGGCCCATATTGTGTTACACATGGGGCTCATATACACATATAACAATATAATGCTGAAGACCGTTTAGTGTATCAAATATGAACCCTGTAGCTGCTTTATTTACTGAGTAACGGCCGGCCCTATGATTTAGCGTTTGGGGCCCTGGGGCCCATATAATGTGATATATGGGGCTCACATGTACATATAACAATATAATTTTCAGGTGCAATCTGTGTACAAACACTGAGCCCTAAAGCTGCTATATTTGATGAGAAACGGTCGGCCCTTTGTTTTAACATTTGGGGCCCTGGGGCCCATAATATTTGACTTATGAAACTCATGTACATATGTTGAAGTATGATTCTCTAGTTCTATCAGTAGACTCAAGCTGGGCATTATAGCTGCTTTATTTACAGAGTAACGGCCGGCCCTATGTTTTAGCGTTTGGGGCCCTGGGGCCCATATTATGTGACACATGGGGCTCATATATACATATAGTAGTATAATGCTTAAGACCTATTAGTGTACCAAATCTGAACCCTGTAACTATTTTATTTGCTGAGAAATGGCCGGCCCTTTGTTTTAACATTTGGGCCTCTGGGGCCCCTAACCTTTAACATCTGGGCCCAAAATGGGCAAAAGGCACATTGAAAACTTAGGGCTCATACATGTACCACATATGGGCCCTAGTGCCCTTATAGTTTTAGAGCTTGCCTTGTCAATCTGTTGCCCCTTATTTTAACATTTGGGGCCCTGGGGCCCATAATATATGACATATGCGGTTCATGTAAACTTGTATATATAGAGTACCCCTGGGGCTATCAGTGTACTAACTCAGGGCCCTGAGGCTGCTTCATCTGATGAGAAACGGCATGGTTTGTGTTTTTACATTTGGGCCCCTGGGGCCCGTGACCTTTGACCTCTGGGGCCGAGATGGGCAAAAGGCACATCTGCGGGGTAGGGCCCATAAGTGTGCTACATATGGGCCCTGGGGCCCTTGTAGTTTTAGCGCTAGCCTTGACAGAATGATGTGTTTGATAGAAGAAGGAGAAGGAGAAGGAGATGGAGATGAAACCCAAGGATGGCAATATACCCGCCCATGCTTCGCATGCGGGTATAAGGATAACAATATACCCGTTCATGCTTCGCATGCGGGTATAACTAGAAGGCTATATATTTGTACACAAATACGGCTATACCCGCATGTTATCGGTGTACCCAAACTTACAGTCCTTATTTGCTGAGGACTTAAAATAAAGAAATTGTAAAAACTCGCCCAATTGGGCCGAAAATGTGTAAAAAGTGAAAGCCCGAGTCACAAGCTTTAACTAGAAGGCTATATATTTGTACACAAATACGGCTATACCCGCATGTTATCGGTGTACCCAAACTTACAGTCCTTTTTTGCTGAGGACTTAGAAATTGTATGTGTAAAAAGTGAAATTCCAAGTCACAAGCTTTAATTGAATGTAGGTTGCACTGTCGTAGCACTTAAAATAAAGAAATTGTAAAAAGTCCCCTACCAGGGGAGTCGTCTCTCTTACTCTCCATAGGTTGCTATTGTCAGTCTCTCTTACTCAGGTAGTATGTAAATTAAATGGAACAGCCATTTCAGAGGGAGTATGTAAATTAAACGGAACAGCCTTTTTGGGGCCATTTCAGAGGGAGTATGTAAATTAAATGGAACAGCCAATGGGTATGTAATTTAACTGGAACAGCCTTAACGCTTCACGCTGGTATTTCCAATTATGACAGTCTGTCTGTTTAGTCCTACGTGTGTGGGGTGGATGGGTGCGTGCGTGGGTGTTAGTAACAATATAATTCTCAGGTGCTATCTGTGTACAAATTGCTGAGGACTTAAAATATAGAAATTGTAAAAAGTCACCCAATTGGGTGGAAAATGTGTAAAAATTGAAAGTCCAAGTCACAAGCTTTAATGCAGGTTGCACTCTCGTAGCACTTAAAATAAAGAACTTGTAAAAAGTCCCCTGCCAGGGGAGTTGTCTCTCCATATATTGCTGTTGTCAGTCTCTCTTATTCACAGTGAGGCTATGCAATGTGATTAGGGGAAAACTATTCCAGAGGGAGTATGTAAATTAAATGGAACAGCCATTTTAGAGGGAGTATGTAAATTAAACGGAACAGCCTATTTTGGGACCATTTCAGAGGGAGTATGTAAATTAAATAGAACAGCCAATGGGTATGTAATTTAACTGGAACAGCCTTAACGCTTCACGCTGGTATTTCCAATTATTATATTAATAATTATAATGCGGATATGTCTGTTTAGTCCTACGTGTGTAGGGTGGGGGGTATGTGGGTGTTAATAACAATATAATTCTCAGGTGCTACTGTGTACAAATTCTGAGCCCGGAAGCTGCTTTATTTGATGAGAAACGGCCGGCAATTTGTTTTAACATTTGGGGCCATGGGGCCCATAATATTTGACTTATGAGGCCCATGGACATATGTTGAAGTTTAATTCTCTAGTGCTATCAGTAGACTCAAGCTGGGCACTGTAGCTGCTTTATTTACTGAGTAACGGCCGGCCCTATGTTTTAGCGTTTGGGGCCCTGGGGCCCATATAATGTAATATATGGGGCTCACATGTACATATAACAATGTGATTTTCAGGTGCAATCTGTGTACTAACTCTGAGCCCTAAAGCTGCTTTATTTACAGAGTAACGGCCGGCCCTATGTTTTAGCGTTTGGGGCCCTGGGGCCCATATAATGTAATATATGGGGCTCACATGTACATATAACAATGTGATTTTCAGGTGCAATCTGTGTACTAACTCTGAGCCCTAAAGCTGCTTTATTTACAGAGTAACGGCCGGCCCTATGTTTTAGCGTTTGGGGCCCTGGGGCCCATATAATGTAATATATGGGGCTCACATGTACATATAACAATGTGATTTTCAGGTGCAATCTGTGTACTAACTCTGAGCCCTAAAGCTGCTTTATTTACAGAGTATTGACCGGCCCTATGTTTTAGCGTTTGGGGCCCAGGGGCCCATATTATGTGACATATGGGGTACATATGTACATATGACAATATAATACTGAAAACCTATCTGTGTACCAAATCTGAGCCCTGTAGCTACTTTATTTGCTGAGAAACGGCCGGCCCTTTGTTTAAACATTTGGGCCCCTGGGGCCTCTAGCCTTGTACATCTGGGGCCAAAATGGGCAAAAGGCACATCTACACTTTAGGGCTTATACATGTGCAACATATGAGCCCTAGTGCCCTTGTAGCTTTAGAGCTAGGCTTGTCAATCTGTTGCCCCATATTTTTAACATTTGGGGCCCTGGGGCCCATAATATATAACATATGGGGCTCATGTATACTTATATTTATAGAGTACCCCTGGGGCTATCAGTGTACCAACACACGGCCCTGAGGCTGCTTCATTTGATGAGAAACGACATGGTTTGTTTTTTTACATTTGGGCCCCTGGGGCCCGTGACCTTTGACCTCTGGGGTCAAGATGGGCAAAAGGCACTTCTACGGGGTAGGGCCCATAAGTGTACCACATATGGGCCCTGGGGCCCTTGTAGTTTTAGCGCTAGCCTTGACAGAATGATGTGTTTGATAGGAGAAGAAGGAGGAGGAGGAGAACTAGAAGGCTATATATTTGTACACAAATACGGCTATACCCGCATGTACCCAAACTTACAGTCCTTATTTGCTGAGGACTTAAAATAAAGAAATTGTAAAAAGTCGCCCAATTGGGCAGAAAATGTGTAAAAAGTGAAAGTCCAAGTCACAAGCTTTAATTGAATGTAGGTTGCACTGTCGTAGCACTTAAAATAAAGAAATTGTAAAAAGCCCCCTCACATTGGAGTCGTCTCTCATATTCTCCATAGGGTGCTGTTGTCAGTCTCTTTTACTCACAGTGAGGCTATGCAATATGATTCAGGGGAAACTATGCCAGAGGGAGTATGTAAATTAAATGGAACAGCCATTTCAGAGGGAGTATGTAAATTATACGGAACAGCCTTTTGGGGGTCATTTCAGAGGGAATATGTAAATTAAATGGAACAGCCAATGGGTATGTAATTTAACTGAACAGCCTTAACGCTTCACGCTGGTATTTCCAATTATGATAATACGATCTGTCTGTTTAGTCCTACGTGTGTGGGGTGGATGGGTGTGTGGGTGTTAGTAACAATATACTTCTCAGGTGCTATCTGTGTACATATTCTGAGCCCGGAAGCTGCTTTCTTTGATGAGAAACGGCCGGCCCTTTGTTTTAACATTTGGGGCCCTGGGGCCCAATATATATGACTTATGGGGCTCATGTACATATGTTAAAGTATGATTCTCAAGTGCTATCAGTAGACTCAAGCTGGGCATTGTAGCTGCTTTATTTACTGAGTAACGGCCTGCCTTTTTTTTTTAATGTTTGGGGCCCTGGGGCCCATATTATGTGACATATGGGGATTATATATACATATGACAATATAATACTAAAGACCTATCTGTGTACCAAATCTGAACCCTGTAGCTGCTTTATTTACTGAGTAATGGCTGGCCCTATGTTTTAGCATTTGGGGCCCTGGGCCCATATTATGTGGTATATGGAGCTCATATGTACATATAACAATGTAATTCTCAGGTGCAATCTGTGTACAAACTCTGAGCCCTAAAGCTGCTTTAATTGATGAGAAACGGCCGGCCCTTTGTTTTAACATGTGGGGCCTGGGGCCCATATTTTTTTACTTATGAGGCTCATGTACATATGTTGAAGTATAATTCTCAAGTGCTATCAGTAAACTCAAGCTGGGCATTGTAGCTGCTTTATTTACTGAGTAACGGCCGGCCCTATGTTTTAGCGTTTGGGGCCTTGGGGCCCATATTATGTGACATATGGGGGTTATACATACATTTGACAATATAATACTAAAGACCTACCTGTGTACCAAATCTGAACCCTGTAGCTACTTTATTTGCTGAGAAACGGCCGGCCCTTTGTTTTAACATTTAGGCCCCTGGGGCCCCTAGCCTTGTACATATGGGGCCAAAATGGGCAAAAGGCACATCCTAGGGCTATCAGTGTACCAACTGAGGGCCCTGAGGCTGCTTCATTTGATGAGAAACGGCGTGCTTTGTATTTTTACATTTGGGCCCCTGGGGCCCGTGACCTTTGACCTCTGGGGCCAAGATGGGCAAAAGGCACTTCTACGGGGTAGGGCCCATAAGTGTACCACATATGGGCCCCAGGGCCTTTGTAGTTTTAGCGCTAGCCTTGACAGAATGATGTGTTTGATGGAGAAGGAGAAGGAGGAGAAGAAGGAGAAGAAACCACAGGATAACAATATACCCGTCCATGCTTCGCATGCGGGTATAACTAGAAGGCTATATATTTGTACACAAATACGGCTATACCCGCATGTTATCGGTGTACCCAAACTTACAGTCCTTATTTGCTGATGAAGTTGTAAAAAGTCGCCCAATTGGGCAGAAAATGTGTAAAAAGTGAAAGTCGAAGCCACAAGCTTTAATTGAATGTAGGTTGCACTGTCGTAGCACTTAAAATAAAGAAATTGTAAAAAGTCCCCTCCCAGGGGAGTCGTCTCTCTTACTCTCCATAGGTTGCTGTTGTCAGTCTCTCTTACTCACAGTGAGTCTATGCAATATGATTAGGGGGAAACTATTCCAGATGGAGTATGTAAATTAAATGGAACAGCCATTTCAGAGGGAGTATGTAAATTAAACGGAACAGCCCTTTGGGGGCCCGTTTCAGAGGGAGTATGTAAATTATATGAAACAGCCAATGGGTATGTAATTTAACTGGAACAGCCTTAACGCTTCACGCTGGTATTTCCAATTATGATATAATACGCTCTGTCTGTTTAGTCCTACGTGTATGGGGTGGATGGTTGTGTGGGTGTTACTAACAATATAATTCTCAGGTGCGATCTGTGTACAAATTCTGAGCCCGCAAGCTGTTTTCTTTGATGAGAAACGGCCCGCCCTTTGTTTTAACATTTGGGGCCCTGGGGCCCATAATATTTGACTTATGAGGCCCATGTACATAATTATGTTAAAGTATAATTCTCTAGTGCTATCAGTAGACTCGAGCTGGCCACTGTAGCTACTTTATTTACCGAGTAACGGCCGGCCCTATGTTTTAGCGTTTGGGGCCCTGGGGCCAATATTATTTGATATATGTGGCTCATATGTACATATAACAATGTAATTCTCAGGTGCAATCTGTGTACAAACGCTGAGCCATAAAGCTGCTTTATATGATGAGGAACGGCCGGCTCTTTGTTTTAACATTTGGGGCCCTGGGGCCAATATTATGTGACATATGGGGGTTATATATATACATATGACAATATAATACTTAAGACCTATCTGTGTACCAAATCTGAACCCTGTAGCTACTTTATTTGCTGAGAAACAGCCGGCCCTTTGTTTTAACATTTGGGCCCCTGGGGCCCCCAGCCTTGTACATCTGGGGCCAAAATGGGCAAAAGGCACATCTACAACTTAAGGCTCATACATGTACCACATATGAGCCCTACTGCCCTTGTAGTTTTAGAGCTAGCCTTGTCAGTCTGTTGCCCTTACTTTAACATTTGGGGCCCTGGGGCCCATAATATATGACATATGGGGCTCATGTAAACTTGTATTCATAGAGTACCACTGGGGCTATCAGTGTACCAACTCATGGCCCTGAGGCTGCTTCATTTGATGAGAAACGGCATGCTTTGTATTTTTACATTTGGGCCCCTGGGGCCCGTGACCTTTGACCTCTGGGGCCAAGATGGGGAAAAGGCACTTCTACGGGGTAGTGCCAATAAGTGTACCACATATGGGCCCTGGGGCCTTTGTAGTTTTAGCGCTAGCCTTGACAGAATGATGCGTTTGATAGGAAAAGAAGAAGAAGGAGAAGAAGAAGAAGAAGAAACCATAGGATGGCAATATACCCGTCCATGCTTCGCATGCGGGTATAAGAAACCACAGGATGGGAAGATACCCTGCATGCTATTGCATGCGGGTATAATTGAATGTAGGTTGCACTGTCGTAGCACGTACAATAAAGAAATTGTAAAAAGTCCCCTCGCAGGGGAGTCGTCTCTCTTACTCTCCATAGGTGGCTGTTGTCAGTCTCTCTTATTCACAATGAAGCTATGCAATATGATTAGGGAAAACTGTTCCGGAAGGAGTATGTAAATTAAATGGAACAGCCATTTCAGAGGGAGTATGTAAATTAAACGGAACAGCCTATTCTGGGGCCATTTCAGAGGGAGTATGTAAATTAAATGGAACAGCCAATGTGTTTGTAATTTAACTGGAACAGCCTTAACGCTTCACGCTGGTATTTATACCCGCATGCGAAGCATGGACGGGTATATTTATACCCGCATGCGAAGCATGGACGGGTATATTGCCATTCTATGGTTTCTTCTCCATCTCCTCCTTCTCCTCCTTATACCCGCATGCGAAGCATGGACGGGTATATTGCCATCCTGTGGTTTCCTTTCCTTCTCCTTCCATCAAACACATCATTCTGTCAAGGCTAGCGCTAAAACTACAAGGGCCCCAGGACCCATATGTGGTACACTTATGGGCCCTACCCTGTAGAAGTGCCTTTTGCCCATCTTGGCCCCAGAGGTCAAGGTCACGGGCCCCAGGGGCCCAAATGTGAAAATACAAAGCACGCCATTTCTCATCAAATGAAGCAGCCTCAGGGCCCTGAGTTGGTACACTGATAGCCCTAGGGGTACTCTATATTTACAAATATACAAGAGCCCCATATGTTATATATCATGGGCCCCACGGGCCCACATGTTAAAATATGGTGCAACAGATTGACAAGCCTAGCTCTAAAATTACAAGATCACTAGGGCTCATATGTGGCATATGTATGGGCCCTAAGTTGTAGATGTGACCCATTCCATGTCAACTCCAGGGATGTGCACCGCAGCACCTCTTCAATTTTTTCTTTTCTGTGTGGTGGTAGATATTGATGAGAAAGTAAAATTCCGAAAATTTGAGCTTCATACTCCATTTCGTTTTCCCGTGGCATCAATTTGAAATTTAGGGGTCAGCGTAAAAAATGTGTCGCAACGCGAAAGACAACGTTTGGAGGTCCATAAATGTATAAAGGGAACCATTTACAACTTTGAAAAGTATGTATTCTGGTGTACTTATTTGTGTAGAATTCAAATCTGGCATCAGAAAACTTGTAACTCCTTTACTTTAAAAGATATAGGGCCCTCAAAATGCAACTTCGTCCATCCAGGACCAACTTTGGGGGGTCAAAACTCCAAAAGTAAAAATGGGGTTTTGCATGGGTAATATCTCAGCTAAAAATATTCTAATTAGCTCAATATTGGTTAAGAGTAATGTCCTACCAAAGGGCTCTGACTAGCAAAAAAATGGACAATAAAATTATTTTTACTTTTGGAGTTTTGACCCCCCAAAGTTGGTCCCGGATGGACGAAGTTGCATTTTGAGGGCCCTATATCTTTTAAAGTAAAGGAGTTACAAGTTGTCTGATGCCAGATTTGAATTCTCCACAAATAATTACCCCAGGATACATACTTTTCAAAGTTGTAAATGGTTCCCTTTATACATTCATGGACCTCCAAACATCGTCTTTCGCGTTGCGACACATTTTTTACGCTGACCCCTCTAAATTTCAAATTGATGCCACGGGAAAACGAAATGGAGTATGAAGCTCAAATATTTCAGGATTTTACTTTCTCATCAATATCTACTACCACACAGAAAAAGAAAAAAATTGAAGAGGTGCTGCGGTGCACATCCCTGGAGTTGACATGGAATGGGCCATGTGCCTTTTGCCCATTTTGGCCCCAGATAAAACAAAGGGCCGGCCGTTTCTCAGCAAATAAAGTAGCTACAGGGCTCAGATTTGGTACACAGATAGGTCTTTTACTATTATATTGCCATATGTATATATAACCCCCATATGTCACATAATATGGGCCCCAGGTCCCCAAACGCTAAAACATAGGGCCGGTCGTTACTCAGTAAATAAAGCAGCTACAATGCCTAGCTTGAGTCTACTGATAGCACTTGAGAATCATACTTTAACATATGTACATGAGCCCCATAAGTCATATATATTGGGCCCCAGGGCCCCAAATGTTAAAACAAAGGGCCGGCCGTTTCTCATAATATAAAGCAGCTTTATGGCTCAGAGTTTGTACACAGATTGCACCTGAGAATTACATTGTTATATGTACATATGAACCCCATATATCACATAATATTGGCCCCAGGGTCCCAAACGCTAAAACATAGGGCCGGTCGTTACTCGGTAAATAAAGTAGCTACAGTGGCCAGCTTGAGTCTACTGATAGCACTAGAGAATTATACTTCAACATAATTATGTACATGGGCCTCATAAGTCAAATATTATGGGCCCCAGGGCCCCATATGTTAAAACAAAGGGCGGGCCGTTTCTCATCAAAGAAAGCAGCTTCCGGGCTCAGAATATGTACACAGATAGCACCTGAGAATTATATTGTTACTAACACCCACACACTCATCCACTCCACACACGTAGGACTAAACAGACAGATCGTATTATATCATAATTGGAAATACCAGCGTGAAGCGTTAAGGCTGTTCCAGTTAAATTACATACCCATTGGCTGTTCCATTTAATTTGCATACTCCCTCTGAAATGGCCTCAAAAAGGCTGTTCCGTATAATTGATATACTCCCTCTGAAATGGCTGTTCCATTTAATTTACATACTCCCGCTGGAATAGTTTCCCCCTAATCATATTGCATAGCCTCACTGTGAGTAAGATACTGACAACAGCAACCTATGGAGAGTAAGAGAGCCAACTCCCCTGGGAGGGGACTTTTTACAATTTCTTTATTTTAAGTGCTACGACAGTGCAACCTACATTCATGCTTGTGACTTGGACTTTCACTTTTTACACATTTTCTGCCCAATTGGGCGACTTTTTACAATTTCTTTATTTTAAGTCCTCAGCAAATAAGGACTGTAAGTTTGGGTACACCGATAACATGCGTGTATAGCCGTATTTGTGTACAAATATATAGCCTTCTAGTTCTCCTTCTCCTCCTATCAAACACATCATTCTGTCAAGGCTAGCGCTAAAACTACAAGGGCCCCAGAGCCCAAATGTGGTACACTTATGGGCCCTACCCCGTAGATGTGCCTTTTGCCCATCTCGACCCCAGAGGTCAAAGGTCACGGGCCCCAGGGGCCCAAAGGTAAAAACACTAACCATGCTGTTTCTCATCAGATGAAGCAGCCTCAGGGCCCTGAGTTGGAACACTGATAGCCTTAGGGGTACTCTATAAATACAAGTATACATGTGTACCAAATCTGAGCCCTGTAGCTACTTTATTTGCTGAGAAACGGCCGGCCCTTTGCTTTAACGTTTGGGCCCATAATATATAACATATGTTATATATTATGGGCCCCGGGGGCCCAAATGTTAAAAATAAGGGGCAACAGATTGACAAGCCTAGCTCTAAAGCTACAACACTAGGGCTCATATGTTGCACATATATAAGCCCTAAATTGTAGATGTGCTTTTGCCCATTTTGGCCCCAGATGTACAAGGCTAGAGGCCCCAGGGCCCAAACGTTAAAGCAAAGGGCCGGCCGTTTCTCAGCAAATAAAGTAGCTACAGGGCTCAGATTTGGTACACAGATAGGTTTTCAGTATTATATTGTCATATGTATATATGAACCCCATATGTTACATAATATGGGCCCCTGGGCCCCAAAAGCTAAAACATAGGGCCGGCCGTTACTCTGTAAATAAAGCAGCTTTAGGGCTCAGAGTTAGTATACAGATTGCACCTGAAAATCACATTGTTATATGTACATGTGAGCCCCATATATTACATTATATGGGCCCCAGGGCCCCAAACGCTAAAACATAGGACCGGCCGTTACTCTGTAAATAAAGCAGCTTTAGGGCTCAGAGTTAGTACACAGATTGCACCTGAAAATCACATTGTTATATGTACATGTGAGCCCCATATATTACATTATATGGGCCCCAGGGCCCCAAACGCTGAAACATAGGGCCGGCCGTTACTCAGCTTCCGGGCTCAGAATTTGTACACAGTAGCACCTGAGAATTATATTGTTATTAACACCCACATACACCCCCTCCCCACTCTACACACGTAGGACTAAACAGACATATCCGTATTATAATTATTAATATAATAATTGGAAATACCAGCGTGAAACGTTAAGGCTGTTCCAGTTAAATTACATACCAATTGGCTGTTCTATTTAATTTACATACTCCCTCTGAAATGGTCCCAAAATAGGCTGTTCCGTTTAATTTACATACTCCCTCTAAAATGGCTGTTCCATTTAATTTACATACTCCCTCTAGAATAGTTTTCCCCATATCATATTGCATAGCCTCACTGTGAATAAGAGAGACTGACAACAGCAATCTATGGAGAGACAACTCCCCATGGCAGGGGACTTTTTACAAGTTCTTTATTTTAAGTGCTACGAGAGTGCAACCTGCATTAAATTAAAGCTTGTGACTTGGACTTTCAATTTTTACACATTTTCCACCCAATTGGGCGACTTTTTACAATTTCTATATTTTAAGTCCTCAGCAATTTGTACACAGATAGTACCTGAGAATTATATTGTTACTAACACCCACGCACGCACCCTCCACCCCACACACGTAGGACTAAACAGACAGATCGTATTATATCATAATTGAAAATACCAGCGTGAAGCGTTAAGGCTGTTCCAGTTAAATTACATACCCATTGGCTGTTCCATTTAATTTACCTACTCCCTCTGAAATGGCCCCCAAAAAGGCTGTTCCGTTTAATTTACATACTCCCTCTGAAATGGCTGTTCCATTACATACTACCTGAGTAAGAGAGACTGACAACAGCAACCTATGGAGAGTAAGAGAGACGACTCCCCTGGGAGGGGACTTTTTACAATTTCTTTATTTTAAGTGCTACGACAGTGCAACCTACATTCAATTAAAGCTTGTGACTTGGACTTTCACTTTTTACACATACAATTTCTTTATTTTAAGTCCTCAGCAAAAAAGGACTGTAAGTTTGGGTACACCGATAACATGCGGGTATAGCCGTATTTGTGTACAAATATATAGCCTTCTAGTGCCATCCTGTGGTTTCTTCTCCTTCTCCTTATTCTCCTCCTCCTCCTCCTTCTCCTATCAAACACATCATTCTGTCAAGGCTAGCGCTAAAACTACAAGGGCCCCAGGGCCCATATGTGGTACACTTATGGGCCCTACCCCGTAGAAGTGCCTTTTGCCCATCTTGGCCCCAGAGGTCAAAGGTCACGGGCCCCATGGGCCCAAATGTAAAAACACATACCATGCCGTTTCTCATCAAATGAAGCAGCCTCAGGGCCGTGTGTTGGTGCACTGATAGCCCCAGGGGTACTCTATATTTACAAGTATACATGAGCCCCATATGTTATATACTATGGGCCCCAGGGCCCCAAATGTTAAAAATAAGGGGCAACAGATTGACAAGGCTAGCTCTAAAAGTACAAGATCACTAGGGCTCATATGTGTCATATGTATGGGCCCTAAGTTGTAGATGTGCCTTTTGCCCATTTTGGCCCCAGATGTACAAGGCTGGGGGCCCCAGGGGCCCTAATGTTAAAACAAAGGGCCGGCCGTTTCTCAGCAAATAAAGTAGCTACAGGGTTCAGATTTGGTACACAAAGAGGTCTTTTAGTATTATATTGTCATATGTATATATAACCCCCATATGTCACATAATATTGGCCCCAAACGCTAAAACATAGGGCCGGCCGTTACTCAGTAAATAAAGCAGCTACAATGCCCAGCTTGAGTCTACTGATAGCACTTGAGAATCATACTTTAACATATGTACATGAGCCCCATAAGTCATATATATTGGGCCCCATGGCCGGCAGTTTCTCATCATATAAAGCAGCTTTATGGCTCAGAGTTTGTACACAGATTGCACCTGAGAATTACATTGTTATATGTACATATGAGCCCCATATATCACATAATATTGGCCCCAGGGCCCCAAACGCTAAAACATAGGGCCGGCCGTTATACTCAGTAAATAAAGTAGTTACAGTGGCCAGCTTGAGTCTACTGATAGCACTAGAGAATTATACTTCAACATAATTATGTACATGGGCCTCATAAGTAAAATATTATGGACCCCAGGGCCCCAAATGTTAAAACAAAGGGTGGGCCGTTTTTCATAGAAGAAAGCAGCTTCCGTGCTCAGAATATGTACACAGATAGCACCTGAGAATTATATTGTTACTAACACCCACACACCCATCCACCCCACACACGTAGGACTAAACAGACAGATCGTATTATATCATAATTGGAAATACCAGCGTGAAGCGTTAAGGCTGTTCCAGTTAAATTACATACCCATTGGCTGTTCCATTTAATTTACATACTCCCTCTGAAATGGCCCCAAAAAGGCTGTTCCGTATAATTTACATACTCCCTCTGAAATGGCTGTTCCATTTAATTTACATACTCCCTCTGGAATAGTTTCCCCTAATCATATTACATAGCCTCACTGTGAGTAAGAGATACTGACAACAGCAACCTATGGAGAGTAAGAGAGACGACTCCCCTGGGAGGGGACTTTTACAATTTCTTTATTTTAAGTGCTATGACAGTGCAACCTACATTCAATTAAAGCTTGTGACTTGGAATTTAACTTTTTACACATTTTCTGCCCGATTGGGCGACTTTTTACAATTTCTTTATTTTAAGTCCTCAGCAAATAAGGACTGTAAGTTTGGGTACACCGATAACATGCGGGTATAGCCGTATTTGTGTACAAATATATAGCCTTCTAGTTCCAATTACCATCATATAATATTATAATACGGATCTGTCTTACGTGTGTGGGGTGGGTGGGTGTATGTTAGTAACAATATAATTCTCAGGTGCTATCTGTGTACAAATTGTGAGCCCGGAAGCTGCTTTATTTGATGAGAAACGGCCAGCCCTTTGTTTTAACATTTGGGGCCCTGGGGCCCATAATATTTGACTTATGAGACTCATGTACATATGTTGAAGTATGATTCTCTAGTTCTATCAGTAAACTCAAGCTGGGCATTGTAGCTGCTTTATTTACAGAGTAACGGCCGGCCCTATGTTTTAGCGTTTGGGGCCCTGGGGCCCATATTATGTGACACATGGGGCTCATATATACATATAGTAGTATAATGCTTAAGACCTATTAGTGTACCAAATCTGAACCCTGTAACTATTTTATTTGCTGAGAAATGGCTGGCCCTTTGTTTTAACATTTGGGCCTCTGGGGCCCCTAGCCTTTAACATCTGGGCCCAAAATGGGCAAAAGGCACATTGAAAACTTAGGGCTCATACATGTACCACATATGAGCCCTAGTGCCCTTATAGTTTTAGAGCTAGCCTTGTCAATCTGTTGCCCCTTATTTTAACATTTGGGGCCCTGGGGCCCATAATATATGACATATGGGGCTCATGTAAACTTGTATATGTAGAGTACCCCTGGGGCTATCGGTGTACCAACTCAGGGCCCTGAGGCTGCTTCATCTGATGAGAAATGGCATGGTTTGTGTTTTTACATTTGGGCCCCTGGGGCCCGTGACCTTTGACCTCTGGGGCCGAGATGGGCAAAAGGCACATCTGCGGGGTAGGGCCCATAAGTGTACTACATATGGGCCCTGGGGCCCTTGTAGTTTTAGCGCTAGCCTTGACAGAATGATGTGTTTGATAGAAGAAGGAGAAGGAGAAGGAGAAGGAGATGAAACCCAAGGATGGCAATATACCCGTCCATGCTTCGCATGCGGGTATAAGAAACCAAAGGATAACAATATACCCGTTCATGCTTCGCATGCGGGTATAAGAAGGAGAAGAAACCAAAGGATAACAATATACCCGTCCATGCGGGTATAAGGATAACAATATACCCGTTCATGCTTCGCATGCGGGTATAACTAGAAGGCTATATATTTGTACACAAATACGGCTATACCCGCATGTTATCGGTTTACACAAACTTACAGTCCTTATTTGCTGAGGACTTAGGTTGCTGTTGTCAGTCTCTCTAATTCACAGTGAAGCTATGCAATTTGATAGATTGAAATTCACAATGTGCAATTTGATTAGGGAAAGCTATTCCAGAGGGAGTATGTAAATTAAATGGAACAGCCATTTCAGAGGGAGTATGTAAATTAAATAGAACAGCCAATGGGTATGTAATTTAACTGGAACAGCCTTAACGTTTCTGTCATCTATATTATTATAATTACGCAATTGTCTGTGAATGGGATGGGGTAGGTGTTATTAACAATATAATTCGCAGGTGCAATCTGTGTACAAACTCCGAGCCCTGAAGTTGCTTTATTTGATGATAAACGGACAGCCCTTTTTAACATTTGGAGCCCTGGCCCATAATATTTGACTTATGAGGCTCATGTACACATGTTGAAGTATAATTCTCAAGTGCTATCAGTAGACTTAAGCTGGGCACTGTAGCTGCTTTATTTACTGAGTAACGGCTGGCCCTATGTTTTAGCGTTTGGGGCCCTGGGCCCATATTATGTGACATATGGGGCTCATATGTACATATAACAATATAATTCTCAGGTGCAGTCTGTGTACAAACTTTGAGCTTTGGTGAAAAATGGCCGGCCCTTTGATTTAACATTTGGGGCCTGGGGCCCATAATATTTGACTTATGGGGCTCTGTGCATATGTTGAAATATACTTCTCAAGTGCTATCAGCAGACTCAAGCTGGACATTGTAGCTGCTTTATTTACTGAGTAACGACCGGCCCTATGTTTTAGCGTTTGGGGCCCTGGGGCCCATATTATGTGACACATAGGGTTCATATATACATAAAACAATATAATGCTGAAGACCTATTAGTGTACCAAATCTAAACCCTGTCGCTACTTTATTTGTTGAGAAACGACCGGCCCTTTGTTTTAACATTTGGGCCTCTGGGGCCCCTAGCCTTAAACATCTGGGGCCAAAATGGGCAGAAGACACATTACAACTTAGGGCCCATACATGTGCCACATATGAGCCCTAGTGCCCTTGTAGTTTTATAGCTAGCCTTGTTAACCTGTTGCCCCTTATTTTAACATTTGGGGCCCTGGGGCCCATAATATATGACATATGGGACTCATGTATACTTGTATATATAGAGTACCCCTGGCTCTATCAGTGTACCAACTGAGGGACCGTGACAGCATAATTTAATGAGAAACCGCATGCTTTGTATTTTTTTACATTTGGGCCCCTGGGGCCGTGACCTTTGACCTCTGGGGCCCAGATGTGCAAAGGATAAATCTACGGGTAGGGCCCATAAGTGTATTTACATATGGGCCCTGGGGCCCTTGTAGTTTTAGCGCTAGCTTTGTCAATCTGTTACCCCTTGTTTTAACATTTGGGGCCCTGGGGCCCATAATATATGACATATGGGGTTCATGTATACTTGTATATATAGAGCACCCCTGGGGCTCTCAGTGTACCAACTCAGGCCCCTGAGGCTGCTTCCTTTGATGAGAAACGGCATGCTTTGTATTTTTACATTTGGGCCCCTGGGGCCTGTGACCTTGACCTCTGGGGCCAAGATGGGCAAAGGATAAATCTACATGGGTAGGGCCCATAAGTGTACCACATATGGGCCCTGTGGCCCTTGTAGTTTTAGCGCTAGCCTTGACAGAATGTTGTGTTTGATGGAGGAAAAGGAGAAGGAGAAGGAGAAGAAACCATACTAGAAGGCTATATATTTGTACACAAATACGGCTATACCCGCATGTTATCGGTGTACCCAAACTTACAGTCCTTATTTGCTGAGGACTTAAAATAAAGAAATTGTATGTGTAAAAAGTGAAAGTCCAAGTCACAAGCTTTAATTGAATGTAGGTTGCACTGTCGTAGCACTTAAAATAAAGAAATTGTAAAAAGTCCCCTCCCAAGGTAGTCGTCTCTCTTACTCTCCATAGGTTGCTGTTGTCAGTCTCTCTTACTCACAGTGAGGCTATGCAATATGATTCAGGGGAAACTATTCCAGAGGGAGTATGTAAATTAAATGGAACAGCCATTTCAGAGGGAGTATGTAAATTAAACGGAACAGCCTTTTTGGGGCCATTTCAGAGGGAGTATGTAAATTAAATGGAACAGCCATTTCAGAGGGAGTATGGAAATTAAACGGAACAGCCTTTTTGGGGCCATTTCAGAGGGAGTATGTAAATTAAATGGAACAGCCATTTCAGAGGGAGTATGTAAATTAAACGGAATAGCCTTTTGGGGGCCATTTCAGAGGGAGTATGTAAATTAAATGGAACAGCCAATGGGTATGTAATTCAACTGGAACAGCCTTAACGCATCACGCTGGTATTTCCAATTATGATATAATACGATCTGTCTGTTTAGTCCTCCGTGTGTGGGGTGGATGGGTGTGTGGGTGTTAGTAACAATATAATTCTCAGGTGCTATCTGTGTACAAATTCTGAGCCCGGAAGCTGCTTTCTTTGATGAGAAACGGCCTGCCCTTTGTTTTAACATTTGGGGCCCTGGGGCCCATAATATTTGACTTATGAGGCCCATGTACATAATTATGTTGAAGTATAATTTCCTAGTGCTATCAGTAGACTCAAGCTGGCCACTGTAGCTACTTTATTTACTGAGTAACGGCCGGCCCTATGTTTTAGCGTTTGGGGCCCTGGGGCCAATATTATGTGATATATGGGGCTCATATGTACATATAACAATGTAGTTCTCATGTGCAAACTGTGTACCAACTCTGAGCCATAAAGCTGCTTTATATAATGAGAAGCAGCCGGCCCTTTGTTTTAACATTTGGGGCCCTGGGGCCCAATATATATGACTTATGGGGCTCATGTACATATGTTGAAGTGTGATTCTCAAGTGCTATCAGTAGACTCAAGCTGGGCATTGTAGCTGCTTTATTTACTGAGTAACGGCCGGCCCTATGTTTTATCGTTTGGGGCCCTGGGGCCCATATTAAATGACATATGGGGGTTATATATACATATGACAATATAATACTAAAAGACCTATCTGTGTACCAAATCTGAACCCTGTAGCTACCTTATTTGCTGAGAAACGGCCGGCCCTTTGTTTTAACATTAGGGCCCCTGGGGCCCCAGCCTTGTACATCTGGGGCCAAAATGGGCAAAAGGCACATCTACAACTTAGGGCCCATACATATGCCACATATGAGCCCTAATGATCTTGTACTTTTAGAGCTAAGCTTGTCAATCTGTTGCACCATATTTAAACATTTGGGCCCCTGGGGCCCATAATATATAACATATGGGGCTCTTGAATATTTATAAATATAGAGTACCCCTAGGGCTATTAGTGTACCAACTCCGGGCCCTGAGGCTGCTTCATTTGATGAGAAATGGCGTGCTTTGTATTTTCACATTTGGGCCCCTGGGGCCCGTGACCTTTGACCTCTGGGGCCAAGATGGGCAAAAGGCACTTCTGAGGGGTAAGGCCCATAAGTGTACCACATATGGGCCCCAGGGCCTTTGTAGTTTTAGCGCTAGCCTTGACAGAATGATGTGTTTGATGGAGGAGAAGGAGGAGAAGAAGGAGAAGAAACCACAGGATAACAATATACCCGTCCATGCTTCGCATGCGGGTATAAGAATGGCAATATACCCGTTCATGCTTCGCATACGGGTATAAGAAGAAACCACAGGATGGGAAGATACCCTGCATGCTATTGCATGCGGGTATAAATATACCCGTCCATGCTTCGCATGCGGGTATAATGGTGGTCCAAAAACAACTTAAGCAACTTGAAAAACTAGTTATGACCTCCTTAGGAACTTGTATGTTATGTGCAGAATCTCTGTCTTTCTACCATTTTGAGCTGTCTTTTTACCATTTCGAGTTGTGGAATGGCGGCAGCTCTTTCAGAGGTACACCCTAATGCACGGGGCAACAATGGGTAATGGCCAAAGAACTGGTCACTAGAAGCAGTGGCGTAGCGTGTGTCATCCTATGGGGGGGCACCGATAGTGGCGTAGCGACGGGGTTGGGGGTGTGGCGGTGGCAGAAGAGAAACCAGCTTAGGGGGCCGGCGAATTGACCAATTCAGCATCGACTCTGCGCCTCCTCAAGGGGTCAAAAGTCTAATTTTTCGCGCATTCAAGCACAATAGTCATTTCACATTATAACCAAAATTAATTGGTGGTATTTGAGCACATTTTAATAGTGGAGGGCATTTTGTATCCTTTGCCCCGGGCACCACAAACCCCTACCTACGTCACTGGGCGCCGGACCATTTTTTGGAGGGTGTGGAGCACAAGCCGTTTTTTGGCAATTGTCATACGGGATTTTCTCAATCTTCAAATCATTTGAGGGAGTTACGTGCCCCTTGTCCTATGACGCTACGCCTCTAACTAGAAGTATCTTACTATAAATAGGCTAATGTTGTGTGTATGTATGTATGTATGTATGTGGCATATGTAAAAGGCTCCGTCAGTTTCGATCCAAATGTCGTCAAATTCATATGGGAGATCGAGGAATATACGGGAAATTGCCTGGACTTTATTTGGTTGAAATCGGTCAAGAATTGGCTGCAAAAACAGTGAAAATATGGGTAAAAACGGGGTTTTTGTTATGAAAACTGCAGCTGGCAGGCAGCGCGTCAGCGTCGCCTGCGTAATTCGCACTACGCCAATGCGCGCGTAAACGATGCAGAGCCAGTCGACTTGCGAGCCAGAGACCAGTGGACATGATAATAATATATAGAAAGAAGGAAAAATAAATAGAAAATAAAAGACAAAAAGGTACATGGACGGGTCACGGGATTATGATAACGGATGAACACGTCCGCATACACGCTATGAGAAGACGTAATAAATACGGGAAAAATGTTGTATAAACAACATGAAGCGGTACTAAAAGAAAAATTGAAATTTTAAAATGACAAAAGAGGTACGAATAATAGGCCAACGGGTTAAAGTAACTAAATGAAACGGGGACGAAACAAAGAAGGAAAGAAACCATTCAGGAAATGTAAGAAAAAAGAAGCTGAAATAATGATCGAGAACAGAATTAAATAAAAAACATGGAAACGGGAAATCGCAAGCAGCAAATAAAAAAAGAGAAGCTAAAAGGGAAATGTTAGAAATAACACATTTATAAAATAATGGGAATGGGGTTACATAAATAAATAACATGGAAACGGAAAATCACAAGCTAAGCAGCAAAAAAAAAGGAAATGTAAGAAGAGACAGATTTATATAAATAAAATGTACCTTTTCAATTATTCTACCTGTTCAGTAATTCTTCCTGTCATAGTGAACGCTCCCATTTACTCATCTAGCGGGGACCCGCGCGAAGCGCGGGTATCCCGCTAGTCTTACTATAAATAGGGAAAACTCTCTCTAATACCTCACCATTTTCCAGGATGTTTATACAGATTCGTGTTTTACTGTTCAATGCAAGGATGGAACTACGGCCACCATCAAGCGCGGTCGTGGTATCATACAAGGTTGCCCGTGGTCTGTTTTTGCCTTTGAACTTGGTATAGACATGCTTTTGAGATGGTTAAAAGAACCATTTGATGAGCAACATTTGCCAATCCCCGTCCAGGCCTATGTTGACGATATTGCCGTATGTACACGTGATCCTCGGCAAATTGTTGATATGGGAATGAAAGTTGAAACATTTTGCAATTGGGCCAAACTTGACATCAAGGCTAAAAAATCAGCTCTTTTGTACGAACGTAGATCAGGCAACAATTGGTATAAGCGTGGTCAAGCTGATCAAACCATCATCAATTTGCAAGGTAACCCAGTGGAAAAATATCAACGTGATAAGTCATATGAGTACCTTGGTTATTCAATCAATATGACGGGTGATTGGACTCATCAAGTGTCAGAATTATTCCAAAAATTCAAAAATAAAAAAAAAAACTCGACATTGCTCCGCTTGCAATCTGCTTTAAACTTGAAGCAATCAATACATTATGCATTCCAACAGTTGAAGGATTTTTCAGCATTCTGCCTATACCATTTAAAACTTTGACGGCAATGGAGGATTTAATAATCAAGTATGCCAGATCATGGTTAGGCCAACATACTAATTCTAACCGCAAGTATGTTTTTGTCCCAAAATCATCTGGAGGCCTTGGAATCCGAAAACCATCTAGTATTTATTTCGCTAAAAAGGTGGCGTCATATGTACAGATGTTGAATTCAGATGATGATGTGGTCCGGAAGACTGCTGAAAAGTCCCTCAAACTGCACATGCAAAAAGAAAAGTTAAAGAAACTAATGATGAATGTAACAATTTTGCTGGGTATGAAGCTGATGAAAATGGTATCATCATAAAAAATATTCAGACTTGCTTGAGCAAGTCAGCCTGGGTTGAGTTAAACGAGATCTGCTCAAAATTAGCCATCGAGTTGGTTAAATCAAACAACGAAAACTTTGCGTATGCCATAAAGGCAGGTGAAACTGTAATGGTTTGTCATAAAGTAATTTATCATTTTATCATAAAGAAACTGACTGAAACTGAACTAAGCAACTGGAAAAATCTTGAATCACAGGGAAGACTTGCGGACCTCGAGAAAGCAGATTATGCATGTTCGATGGAGCATTTAAAGAATGGTGATTTAAGTGTCGACCTGATTAAGTTTATCACCAAAGCTAGACTCCAAATCGCTGAATCAAATTCATTGCTCCATGTAATGTTTCCTCAGGTTAGCAAGTCGTGCCCTCTTTGCAGAAATCCATATGATACAATTTCACATGTAGCAAACGGCTGCATGCAATTTCGTTACAATTACATTTCAAGACATAACCGGATCATGAATATCCTTGAAAAGGAAATTAAAAAATACAACAGGTGTGATATCTACCGTGAAAAGATCATCTCGGGTGCCCTGATCACGAATGACGATGATGAAATTGAATTCGCAAACATCTTTCAGGACATTCAAGCAAGAAAACCAGACCTATTTCTCATTGATCACGAAAACATGAAGTGTTTCATCTTGGAAGTAACTTGTCCTTTTGATGCTTTCATTGAGGAAAGTTACAACACAAAGTTCCAAAAGTATACTCCTCTTTGTAACTTGCTCACATTGTGCGGATTTGATTGCAAAATCCTTGTCTTCGTGATTGGGTCACTCGGCCATATTCATCACCGTTTCCGAAGTGGGTTGAAGAAACTTGGCTTCCCCAAACGTGTTGCCAAGGCTGTTGCCAAGTATGCTTCTGTCAGTTCCATGATTGGAACCAACATCATTTGGAGACTGCGATACAGGCTCACCAAAATCAATTAATTCTTCCTGTTCAATTTCATGTTGTTTGTAATTTATTCATGTAATGATTTATAATGCCGCTTTGGTGGCCCAAATGTATTTGTTCATTATTGAATAAAAAATTCGTATATGTGGTTTATGTAAAAGGCTCCGTCAGTTTCGATCCAAATGTCGCCAAATTCATACGGGAGATCGAGGAATATACGGGAAATTGCCTCGACTTTATTTGGTTGAAATCGGTCAAGAATTGGCTGCAAAAACAGTGAAAATATGGGTAAAAACGAGGGTTTTGTTATGAAAATCAGTTACCAGCCTGCGGGTCATTGCAGCTGGCAGGCAGCGCGTCGGCACGCGAGCGTATTGCGCACTACGCCAATGCGCGCGTAAACGGCGCAGAGCCACGCGACTTGCGAGCCAGAGACCAGTGGACATGATAATACAGAAAGAAGGAAAAATAAATAAACATTAAAGGACAAAAAGGTACATGGACGGGTCACGGGATTATGATAAAGATGAACACGGCCGCATACACGCTCTGAGAGGACGTATACGGGAAAAATATGTGTGTGGTATAAACAAAATGAAGCGGTAGACCTATACTATAAAGAAAAATGAAATTAAAATGACAAAAGAGGTACGAGTAATTAGGCCAACGGGTTAAATTAACTAAATGAAACGGGAACGAAACAAAGAAGGAAAGAAACTAATCAGGAAATGTAAGAAAAAAGAAGCTATAATAATGATAACAGAATTAAATAAAAAACATGGAAACGGGAAATCACAAGCAGCAAATAAAAAATGAAGCCAAAAGGAAATGTAACAAATAACAGATTTAGAAAAAAATGGGAACGGGTTTAAATAAATAAATAACATGGAAACGGAAAATCAAAATGTATCTTTTCGATGATTCTACCTGTCCAGTAATTCTTCCTGTTATAGTGAACGCTCCCATTTACTCATCTAGCGGGACCCGCGCGAAGCGCGGGTATCCCGCTAGTCTATAACAAATTACCGAGTTGCAAAACTTTTCGAGATAAAAACTCGAACGGTGGTGATGCAACTGCAAATTTCACTTTTGCAAACCTAATCATTCACCGAGTTACGCTGCATATTCACCTCACTTTTTTCAATCTTAGTGATTAAAGTCTAAAAATGAGCAAAAATACCTTAAAAAAATATCCAGGGACCTCAAAATATTGAGCATCAGTTACTATGTCTGCCTAACAACTACATCGCGTCAAACAAAAAAATCTTGCGTCTTCGCGTACCAACACGCCGCGTCAAATAAAAAAAAGCGCGTATCATTTAGTCAACACGCTGCCTCTAAAGCAAGTGGGAATAATAAACACGGAAAATCAAAATGAGTGAGAAGAGTGCATGGGTGCCATGGGTTGGCGAAATTATTTAACAATCCGCGATGCACGGGTGACCATCAAATTTTGCGAACATGGCAAAAATACAAATTCATAGCCGTTATAAATTTGTTGAGCATTGGACCTACTTATGCTAACTTATAATTTTCTGTTTCACATTCACAAATGTTTTAGCAGTTGACTAGGAAGAAATACTAAAACCATGATTTATACTAGGGACAAATAAGAGGCCGAGCGGATAAGAGGGAAAAGAGGGATGTGGGCTAAAGGAGAACAGTGGAAAGAACAAGGAGGATAGGGGACAACACGGGGGGGTGGTAACAAAGAAAAAGTTGATCAAAATGAATTAAATGAAACGACTGATCAATCGGTAACAAATTAGGGAGTTGGTAAAATTGTTCGCAATAAAAACTCGGAGGGTGGTGATGCATTCGTAAAATTGCATTTATTTACGAACCGCGAAAGACGGGTGACCGCTAGTAATTATAATTGGGGATTACTCATCATTTTATTATCGTTGTATTGACAGAGTGTATGAGAGAGTTACCGATAGAACTGAATGATGTGCAGGTAAAGTATAGGCCTATGTGCCATTTTTAATAGCTAGTATTGGTGGTACTGTAAGCTAATCAAGGGTGTATCAGGGAAAGATGCGAGTGTGGGGATGGGACATTACCGGGGACAGTATTGCCATGTTATGTGTATTACAGGGCTACGAAATCACCGGTATCGTGGTACCGGCGTTCCCAGAAAAAAATTCATAGTCGCAGAAAAAAAAAAAAACAAGACGGTAAAAATATTTTTTAATATCCTAATCATTTAATACCATTTTCCTTCAGATCTGAAAATATTCTGTGAAAACCACCTCTTGTAAAATATATGTGACGCGATCAAGCAAAATCAGTCGGAACTCGGAAAAATTAAATTTTTAGTTTTTTATAGGATAGAAAAAAGCATTTACAAAGCTGGATTTTGTAGAAAGCCCCATTAAAATTAAACAACCAGTTCCAAAGATATGAGCCATTAAAGAGTTTCTAAAACAAGAGGAAACAAAAGGAAATATTTCCTTTGTGTGGCTATATCTCAAAATCAATATTTGCGAGTTCCGACTGATTTTGCTTGATCGCATCACATATTTCTGCGAACTTTGAGAGCTTTTGAGGATAGCTCATAGCTGATCAATAAAATATTTGTAAACAAAATATGAAAATAAACAGATGCCTTTTAATTTGTTGATTTTAAATTTTGTATGGCTCGATCCACTGTAGTCTCCCTTATGCGTCAACAAGAGCTCCAGACCAGACGACCAGACCAGACCCGCTGGGGTCCCAGAAAGTAAATGCGGTAGAGTCTAACTGGCATCTTGTTTTTCAAGGGTTCATACCACTAAATCCGCTCAACTTTGCATAAAAAATTGTGCAAAATCGGTACAATATTAACAATTTTAGTGTTGAAAATTATGTTTGCTAGAACTTGTGAATGTGATCTCTACAAATTTGAAATGAAAACTCGACAATTTGAGTGATATTTACGATTATGTGCGCATGAACAGACGTGGTCAAAACATGGTTAGCAGTCGGATGTCACGTAGGAAAATCTGGCCTTTTTATATGGCGCTAATTTTCTCAAAAAGTAGATATAAATTCCGAAAATAAATTCATCAGGATTATCCATAATTCATAATTTGCAAATGTTCTTGTGTAGGCCTACAAATCCAAAAGTATTTCGGTATAAAGATCTTAAAGGAGGATTTCGTGATCCTAGCATCCTCTTTTTATGACATTTTCAGCAGATATTCACGAAAAAGCTTATTCCCAAAATTTCAGTTGCTTCCGATTTTGCGTTTGCGAGTTATGCATGATTATGTGTATTACACTGCTCCATAGACAATGTGTTGTAATTTCGTTCTGGTGCACCAGAACGAAATTCAAATTTGACGATACTTTTGCTAAACGAACTAATCTGCAAGAAATTTTAGGTACATAAACATCATGTAGCCAATGCCCCTTTAAACATACCTCAATGACGTTTCGTACTACACCGTATAGTACTTTCTCATTGACTGATTTTTTTTTCACATTTGAATTTTGATGTTTGGTATAAATTTTTGCAACCTGCTTGTAATTCGTAGTTTCGTACAACGGCCGGCCCCTGTCTGGACCCCCGCTGGGGCTTCGGCCCTGGACCCCACCCGTTCTTACTCGCGCTCCGAATCCGTGCTGGCAGAAAATATTCCAAACAGCACTTCACGTTCCCAGAAAGGGAATTATTTTCCGCTGCCCTGGTGTATTACCTAGGGAGCCAAGCCATTTGAAGCGACATGGCGTGTTATAAAAGTTTGACCTATATTTTCTATGGGTCAAAGGCAATAACTTCTGGGTGGCCAACTAAATTAATCCTCTACAGGGGGTCCCAGCATGGGGCCTATAGCTGGGGTCAAAATTCAAAATTCCTCGAATATTGTTTTAAACTCCACAAAAATATTCCCTTTGTCATAAGGATTCAGAAAAAAAAATAGTTTGACGTACGTTCTTGAGTAATAAGCAAAAAGGTCAAAGGTCAAATTTTGACCTCAACCGGGGTCAACATCGTATAAATGCTCCGATTTTAACCAAAATGTCTCAAATTGTTCCTCTTGCAAAATTTAAAGAAGTTTGCACCACCTATGATGTTTTGTTACATAGGTTAATTACATAGGTTACATAACTTACCAAAACGAAAACTGAAATTCACGAGCTTCAAATTATTAGTAACTAACAAAAGGCTAGAATAAAAGATTGGTCACACCTGGGAGGCTACTACTTCAGAATAACAATGACTTACAAAAACGGATACGTACGGAAACAGAAACTGAAAAGATAAAACGACGGCTTGTTTAGGACTTTCAAAAGAAGTACCTGCATGTGCAACCATGACTGTTTCAAAATAACCCGCCAAAGCCATGCAGAGGTCGTGCATTGAATTGGTTTGAATGATGAATACTACGGGAACCAGCGCCTTTTGTTAGAAGTCACCCATGAGTGAAGTGGATAACCTCTATTCGCCGTCGAAGTGATGTAATAATCATATTAAATATCATAGCAATAGGGTAAAACAATTTTTGAATATGTCGCACTTCACTAGTACGTTCACGCGGTACCTTTGCATTCAACCATATCAAGCTGATCACTCGCACCTGTAAGATTAGTATATTTGAAAGGAGCGGTATTGTATTCAATCTATGCTTGCAAACATACACAGGTGGTGAGTACAAAGGGAGGGCGGGTCAGGAGGGTGAAAGTTCATAGGGACAATGTCGGGAACTACGTCACGCTATTGTTCGACCTAGGTTACATCATTTTTAAGGCATGCGTGTCGTCAATACAGCTTTAGTCTCCTCCACCTTCGCAACACGGTACGTGGAGTGACTGGAATCACACTGACGGCTACGGCGGAGAAGAATACTAGCTGGTAATTTTTAGTAATTTGACCTCAGATGACCCTTGGGTGACCTTGAAATGACCTTCCAAAATTTGGCTCTAAATTACACCACATTTCGCCATACTGCATTCTAGAAACGCTTGCTGTTAGAATAAGAAAAATTTTAATGCTAATTTATTGCACATTCTAGGGAAGCGTAGTAACCTTTTTAAAATAACCGAGTGAGAGGGTTTTCAAGAAAATATTTTTCCTGTCAAAACTGGAGCATCCTCTGTATAAAAGAAAATATGAATATTAACTGCACATCATATATAACGATTCGTGATACCCAATTGTAGCACATTTGATTTCGTCTAAGAGGCAGAGAATTTTATTTCAATTTTATATACGCCAAAATATTTTTTTAATTTAGCAAGAATAAGGATAGAAAAAACGTTGAAAATTCTATGTGAATATTACATTAGACCCAACCAAAGATTACTGTTTCGTTTTTATGGTAATCTAATCTTTTATTTCCTGAAAAAACATTAAGGGTCTAATGTCGATTATTCACATACTTGATCAAAACATCGAACGTTTATACAAGAAAAATGGTAGGTTCCTCTATAGTATTTTACTGACCATGGAAATGTACTGACACACGAGCACGTGTCAAAATCGATATAATGAATTGTACATATAGACGCCCATTTATCATGTTTATTGTTGGATTTTTTGGTATAGGCCTATAGAACACGCATCAGTTAACAACAATTGAGCGCTAATAATACACATTAATGTTTTTAGGTAAATAAAATTCCAAAATATGGTACGTTTTCTGCCTTTGCTTGTCACGTGGTAGGCCTATGTTGAAGTTGCGAAATAATTGACCCATTCCATGTCAACTCCAGGGATGTGCACCACAAAACCTCTTCATTTTTTTTTCTTTTTCTGTGTGGTGGTAGATATTGATGAGAAAGTAAAATCCCGAACATTTGAGCTTCATACTCCATTTCGTTTTCCCGTGGTATCAATTTGAAATTTAGGGGGGTCAGCGTAAAAAATGTGTCGCAACGCGAAAGACGACGTTTGGAGGTCCATAAATGTATAAAGGGAACCCTTTACAACTTTGAAAAGTATGTATCCTGGGGTACTTACTTTTGTAGAATTCAAATCTGGCATCAGAAAACTTTAACTCCTTTACTTTAAAAGATATTTTGGCCCTCAAAATGCAACTTCGTCCATCCAGTACCAACTTTGGGGGTCAGAACTTCACCCAAAGTAAAATGTATAATTTATGTCCAACTTTTGCCAGAATGCAAGCCCTAATGTGTTGAAGCTTATCGAGATATTGAGCCAATATCTAGAAATGTTGTCCAAGGACATATTTTCAACATACCTGAAGTTGATGGTGGATCAAATTGTCTGACATTGGTTTTCAGGGGGTCAAATGTACAAAAATGCACAATTGGGGTTTTGTATGGGTATATCTCAGTTAAATATTCTAATAGGCTCAATATTGATAAGAGTAATGTCCTACCAAAGGGCTCTGACTGGCAAAAAAATGGACAATAAAATTATTTTTACTTTTGGAGTTCTGACCCCCCAAAGTTGGTCCTGGATGGGCGAAGTTGCATTTTGAGGGCCCTATATCTTTTAAAGTATTAAAAGGAGTTGCAAGTTTTCTGATGCCAGATTTGAATTCTACACAAATAAGTACCAGGATTCATACTTTTCAAAGTTGTAAATTTTTCAATAATATATTGATTTAGATAATGAAAATCGATTTTTGCTTACTTCGACCAACAATACCTCGTCTACCCTTAAGAATCATCTAGTATGAAGTTTTTCAGCAAGTAAATTTTCGGAGCTCAAGCTGCAAATCAATAGGGAAAGAATGTTTTCTACACTTTGCGATCAAGGAGAACATTGCTTTACTAGCCTGGTCATAAAGATAATTATTTTTGAACCGTTGAAAATCTATCATTATACATGTACTGAAAGATTATACCAAGGTACTTGTAATTGCCAACAATATCAATATTATCAACATTGAGGTAAAACACAGGAAGATTTTAACTCGGTAAAACGCTTACGTGTGTACATAAACAAAGCGCGTGCGAAAAGCGCAATAGGTAAAAACGTGAAATGAGTGTAGCACGGAAAGTAAAACATAAATAATCAAAAAATAAGCGGGACTCGAACCAGTGACCCTGTTAAGTGATGTGACTAACTGATGAGCAATATTATTATATGGACTTTCAACAGAGAAAGGAGCTGGACGAGAAACGTAAAATGTTGATTGATGACATGGGAGGTGAAGACAGGCTAGACGAAGAGGAGTTTTACAAACGACTTTTGGTTACGTTAAATCCAACTCAGGAGCAACTTATTTCACAAAGGTAGGTCTAAATTGTTAAAGCAATCGAATTCATCACTTGTTAATTCCACCTTGGTTGGATGGACTTGAATCCGCTCCCCCCCAGGCAAAAATTTAGGCATGAGTCATGCCCATGAACATGCCAAGAACATGCCAAGAACATGCCATGAACATGCCCTATTTTCCCTAGCAACGTGCATGAATTTTCGCGAATTTGGGAATATTTGGCTGATTTCTCATCCCCAACCATGAAAATTTATGCATTGCCATTCTTATTTGTATCGTGCTTTTTGTCAGAGCCTTGATATATTCAGGGCATGTTCATGGGTATTTCATGGGCATGAATCGCGGTCAATGTCAAATTCTCTCTACTTTCATGCCATGAATTCCTAATATTCAAGGGCGTCAATTTAGTGGGTGGAGCTATCAACATACATTTATAATTATCATAGCTCCCTCTATTGAGCATGGTTGTGAATGGTGATTGGTGTTTAATCAAATCATTCGGTAAGCAAGCCGGTGATGTACGGCCTACCGATATTAAACATTTTAAATATCAATAGAATCACCACACATATTCTTACACATATGATGATGAGACATCCACATGAAAGGGTTTCTTAAATGCTAATAATGGTGTGATTATCTATATTATTTATGATTGATTTTTGTTAACACCTAAAATTCCTATGATGGTCATGGTACACATCATTTTTTCACTGCTCTTAAGTCTTAGTCGTATGCAGACTCCGAGTATTAGACCTATAATATTTCATGTAACATATCTACGTTATTTTGTCATTCTATTTTCAGTAATGTTTAAGTTCTAATGTTTGATGACGAGTTTTTGGTTTGGGTTTGAGCAACGAAACATCATTTTTTTTTGCGGAAGTTTGAATTCGAGCGTATGTATAGGCATGATCGAGACTTAGACCTACTTACTATTTGCCATAGAGATGATCCACCCGGATGATCAAAATCAATTCAAAAAGTATCCCATGTTAGTCCAAAAGTATAATCAAAATAATTTTCAACCCTTTCCTATGAACACTAACTAACATAATATGACGGTTTAGTGGAAATGTTTTGATCAAAATCAAGATGGATAAACTTAGTTACACTGATTCTGACTGACAAACAATGGAAACAAATTTCCCTCGAATTTTTTGTCATATCCCATATAGGGCCTACACACATTTTATGAAGATGTAAAAATATGTGAAGTTCATCAGACAAGTGAAGTAATTTCACTCTCCACATTTTTAGGTAAAGCAAGTGCGTAGGCCTAAACTTTTTTAAAGGTACTTCATGTTTACTTGCTTTACTTTTAAATAGGCCTATTTAGTTTATTTTGTGAAAATATTTAATTATGCAATACATTTATCAAGTTTACTAGTAATGTACTCGGACATGACACCATCATAATACATGCATTCACACACTTGCTCAGTGGCACAAAGAAACTAAACAATATGGTAGCCATCATATTAACTAAATTTGACAAGTGGACATTAATGCTTTGAAGACATTAGGCATGCCCACACGGAGGACTTCGACGAGCAAAAACTTCGGCCGTGTGAACGCTCTCAAGTATTCCTAAGTTTGCCCCCGGGAGTTAATATTGTTCGGGGCAAACTCTGGGAGTTTGCCCCGAACAATTTCAACAATATAATATCAGATATAGATTCTGAGTGTTGAGCTTAAGCCAGGCTATGAGCCCCCGGGTTATGAGCTTGGTTTAATTATATTGAAAATGGTTCAATTTGACGCAATACTATATAGATTGCAAAACTTGGGGATTCCAGGTTTCAACTAGACCCTCCCTCGGGTCCGTGGAGAACGACTGGTAATGTAGATTACATAGCATTAAAAATCAACCCAATACACGGACCCTCCCAGTCTGTAGGCAATTTGACTTCCAGCTCCCACAAACTGCTGGAAGTTCACTTTTCGGATTTGGAGTCACGCAATCTTTCTATATACCACGTCCATGTTTTCACTACATTAACGTTTGTGTAAGCGACTAAACAACGATATTGTATCCGACCAATCAACGCAGCTTGGCAGCGCGGGGATATTTGAAAAGGCTTCCCTAGCTAAATAATGTGCAAACATTTGCAAACCGCACGCGATAATGTACGCAATATGGACAATAGGCCTAAGTCCGAGTCGAGTGGTTGCCTTTTATTATTGCGCGTACCATGGGTCTATCAGACGCGTGCCACTTGAGCTCAATACCTCTCAGTTGTTGACAAGTGTCCCATCCGATCTTGCGTCACATCCCGCGGCATAGCTTTTGTGCTACCATATTTGAATTGAAACTGGGGCGGGGCTTTCGTAATTGACATCGGAATCACCGTGCTTCGTTGAACGAATATTTGGAAGTGAGATCTCTAACAGATTGGACCAGTCTCGGAATCAGCGCTCAATGGACTTTCGCGTTCACTTATAATACGAGTATATTTCTATATTGCTGCATGGTTGACTGTGGTGGGTGTAATTAGTGGCGTCGATTTGTGGATGAAGAGGAATGGGTTTTGGCATTGAAGAAAATAAGGGGGGGTTGGCATTTTTTTCATAGGGCATTACGTAATTATTTATTGTTACATTATCCAGAGATGGAACCGAACCGAGACTGGGGGCCAGTCTAGGTTTCAACCAGGGGGGTGCTTCAATATCGTATGGACACACAAACTCGGGGATTGATTTAGGAATCACAATACTCGAGCATGCCGATCTTCAAGAGTTCTATCGACCGTCTGAACACGACTCTCATTCTCTGATACCAATATCCTTGGTAAATTTTGGTCTAGTAAATACTGTAATACATGTACATGCAGATCTCTCAACCGATTTCTATATAAATAGGTGTACAAGGCTTACTCAGTCACTGAATGAGGCAATACAAACTATCGAATTAAGTGTTGAAATGAGCAAAATGTTGAGTTGCACCTTTTCAATGTAAAATCATCTCGATGGTAAAATTAATTTTCTCGGCCAAATAAAAAGCAATAATTTTATTTTTTTCAGGAACTGACGCCGGGAACTGTCGTGAAAAACCATAAATGCTTGATGCTATTTGTTTGTTTTTTTAATTCTAGCGTTAAAAATTTAGGCGTGAAATTCAGTCATTTAGTGTAAGATTTTTTTTTATCAACCTTTTAGCTTTTTAAAGTAATATAGTTCGCTAATGAAGGATTTTTCCCAACTTTCTGACGATGACGGACATCACCGTGAGCTATATATCCTAGTTTTGTCAGAATTTCGGTTTTGATTGCACCAAATCAGCACCATTTTTCAATTACTACCAATTTTGTCATAATCAACACGCGAATGTACCCACGGATGGATGATTTTGCAAGCCACAATAGAAATATCGATTTAGTTCTGCCATGGAAGAGAATATTTCCAGGTTCTGCTGGTTATAATTGAATACCTGAGTGGAAGAAGGGCCCAACTCCAATTTTTTACAAAAATGAGTTAGACCCAGCATTTTATTGCCAGCAGACTGTTCTTCCTTGTGTGTGAAAGATGAGCCAAAATTCACTCTCTAAAATAGTCTTCCACGTACACTTAATCATGGTTTTCATGGAAGAAAAAAATTCCTCTTTAATCCAATATTAGTGGAAAAAGGGCCCAACTCCATGGATTTGGGCTCTTCTTCCACTAATATTGGATTAAAGAGGAATTTTGTACATCCATGAAATCTGCTTTTCACTACAATAAACTTTCTTGCTAACATATTTACATGCTTCTACTTGTGCAATTAATGGATAATTACCTAATTTCTGTAGCTATTTATAACACGTCTGCTTACGGAACTAGCACTTGCAGTAAATTAGTGGAAGAAGGCCCAACTCCAGCTAGTATTAAGACCTGTACCGTTGCCATGGAAATATCATAATAAATTTCGAATGTATGTAATATTGTATGTTCATGTATTAAAGGTCCCCTGAAGATGAAAACATTCTGTCTATAAAACTTTTCCAAATATTTTTTTTTCTTAATATCTCAAAAACAGTTTTGATGAAGTTGGGCCCTTCTTCCACTCAGGTATTCAATTATTCGCCGCAGAAGTGAAGTAATTAATCGGATTAAGGGGCTGTGCAATAATTATGAGCCCTGGGGGGCGGGTAAAATGGGGGGCAAGAAATTTTTGGCGAGCTGAAAGGGGGGCAAGCAATTTTGGCGAGCCGAGAGGGGGAGCGATTTTGGCACACATTCATGGGGCGCCTTTTAAATAAAACGCTCTAAAAAGGCTTAGGAAAACAGTACGGAAACGCTTAAATATGCAAATTTTCCTGCTCGCTGCGCTCGCAACATGTATCGGACCATTTAAGGTTTGAAAATTGAGATCCCAAAAATATGGCATGCACAAGGGGGGGGGGCAAAGAATTTTTTGTTAGATAGGCCTAACTGTTAAAATAGCAGATTTTCGCGCACTAATCACTCGCTCACATTTGCAGTTTGCATGCTACACTAGTACACTGCATTGAAGGAGAGGGAAAAGATTAGTCCTCCATTTAATACGATAGTCCACGGCGTAACTTTAATGCGCTCAAGTAGGCTCCATTGAAAACCCACCCATCGATGGGTCCACTCACATTGTGGCCTGTAAACCATCCGCGATAATAATTAAAACGAGTAAAAAGGGTAGTTTTCCTGAGTTGGCACGATACGCGCTTATCCTTATCGTGTTTAGGGTGTCAAAAACATGAAAAATAGGGGAAAAGGGTAGCAAAATTGCAATTGTTGATACGCGGAAATGAAATTTAGGGTATGGAATTTAAAATACAAGGAATAAAATTCCTGTATCAACAGAAGCGTGTTACCTGTTTAGAGTATGTTTTAGCCAAGGGTTAAATCCTTGTTTAGAGTGCTTTTCAAAAGTTGATTATCGCGGATGGTGTACAGGCCACAATGGGAGTGACCCCCCGGCCATCGATATACCAAAATCGTTGAAAAGGTATTATACCCCAAAACCGTGGCACACCCCCGTATGATACTTTCAACCAAGGAGCCCACCCCCCCCCGGATTATTATCTTGTCCAAGAACATTTTGTGTCCAAATCAAGAAGGCAGGAGCAAACTGGAACCTTTGAATTTGGATGTTTGCTCAAGTTCAAATCATATCCTTTGTTTCAAGTATAAAAACCAGCCGTGACTAGTTTTACAATCATGATTCATGAATGATGAGAGTTGACATTTGAAGGTAATTTCATGTAATTTGCTGAGAAAATCTTGATGTGTCTACATCACTATGGACCACAAGAGTCTCATCCCAATGGCATAGTCCACTAACCTCAATTACATAATCATAGTGCAAAATTTAACCTCAAGTTGCAGAGTATGAGTTTTTGTACCGAAATCTTTAAAGGATGGAGGATGTTGTGGATCCTAGTGCATGCAGAGGTTAATTTATTTATGATCAACCAAATGAATGATGTATATTCGCATTCAGAGAACTTTATACAAAAGGCCTTCATACTTTCCTGTCTTGTATGTTTAGAGTTTTAGATAGATTGATTGAGTAAACATTTAGAAATCAACAAAAATTTAAAGGCCATATCCAAGACCAATCACAAAACATGCAACAATTACACACAATGCAAGAATGATGCAGATAACTTTATGATAAATACAAATAAATAATGCAATAAAACACAAAGAATATTGTGAGAGATTAGCGGCATACTCAGGGTGTAGCCATGATTTATTTAGGAGGGGATGAAGCTGATTTTGAGAAGTGGACATTTCCCCCAAAGTGTTCAACTTTTTTTACCATAAAATCCCATTTTTTTCACTACACTTGTAATATTAGGCAAATGTTGTCTCTGTTGACCGAAAAAGCATAAAATACCTGCTATCCCAGCAAACACAAAAACATTTTAAATAAGTTGTATTTTGGGTTTTGGTTTAGATAAAAACGTTTTAATAACATTAAAATGTCGGGTTATATAAAGGTCATGAAAACGTTTTAAAACGTTTTGTATAAAAACACACTCCAACAATATTTTTTAAATGTTTTCAATTGTAAAACTAGTTTTACAAACATTTTTTGCCAAATATTTTGTCAACACTTAGGCCTAAATAACATTATGTTAAAATATTTACACCCCAGTGGCGTAGCTGCGGGGGGGTATTGCCCCCTGGCAAAAATTGCCTATTTGGGCCCCCGCCCCCTCAGACCCTGCGCCCCCTAGCGCTATTTGGCCCCGCCCCCTAGCGAAGGAAAAAAAAAGGAAAAAGGAGAGAGAGAGGAAAAAGAGGGAGAAGAAGGGGAAAAGAGAGGGGGAGATAGGGAGAGGAAGGGAAAAGAGAGGGGGAATCCATACGATATGCAATGATACCATACGATTATTGTCTTTTGGGCCCCTGCCCCCCCTAGTGCGGGGAAAAAGAGAAAGGATGGAGAGAGAGGAAAAAGATGGGGAAGAGAAAGGGAAAGAGAAAGAGGGAATCCATAGGCCTACGATATTACTATTAATATACTCCACAATATACTTGTAATGACTTCTTGAAGACAAAGAAATATAAATCTTTTGAAATGCTAATTGCACAAAAGCACCTATAGGAACAGTATATTGATTAAAACAATAAAATGGTCAACCCAAAATAGAAAAGTCGAAAAAGGTGGTCAAGAAGGATGTGTCCGACATGTTTCTTGCTTGTAGCATGCCCCAACCGAAAATGTTCAGTATAGACACAAAATTGGCCGATTAAGTCATTTACCATTGAGCTATTTCAAACTTGGGGCCGGATTTACGATTAGACCAGATGGGTACCGGTACCGGGCCCAGGCCCCTAAAATAGCCTAAGGTATGTTCCCCAAAACACCATGTTTTGGACCGAAATATGGTAACATTGCTAAATTTTGAGCGCTTCGCGCGAGCTGGCCTTTACGTAAAATTTACCTTTATTTTGGGCTAAAATTGTCTGAAATTGGACATTTTTAGCGCGCTTCGCGCGCACTTTAACCAGGAAATTAGTAAGAATTATGGCCAAAATTCATTTCTATTAAGACCAAATTAGTAATAAAAAAGCAAATTTTGCTCAGTAATAACCCAGTTTACCATTTTCTCTCTTGGGCCACTGTATTGCCAAATTTACCTTTGTTTTTTATCTTTTCGATGGGGGTGCGTCGCACCATTCGCACCTACCCCCATTTTCGTTTGGTGGATTTGGGCCCCCGCCCCATACAGGCTTGCCCCCCTGGAAAAAATCCCAGCTACGCCACTGTTACACCCAGCAGGCACAGAAATGTTTTATACGCTTGTATCTTTCGACAGACAGTGTTACTGTCTATAAAGCCTCCAGCATACTTTCCTGCCGCTTGCCGCTGCGGCAAGCGGCAGGGCGTTTCAACCAATGACAAGCCTTTATTGTGTCCGTTTGTCTGCAATGCGCGTGCGCCACGCCGCTCAGCGGCAAGCGGCAGGGTAGTATGAAACCAGCATAACAAATTAAACACTATAAAAGATCATCTTTTATCATCCGCTGATTTTAAGATATATAATTTTAAGATAATTTTTTAACACCAAAAAAGGACAAAACAAAACAAAACGAACACAAACAATGACACAGACAAAAGGACAAGCTTCCCATGTTATTTTCATCAGGTGCAGAAAGTGAAAAAAATAGTTTAAAAAAGAGGAAATGCAAATAAAAACAGATTGGCAGGCAAAGTGACTTTAATCCTCATTTAGGTCAAACATAAATTTCTTGAAATGTTTGCCCAATTTACCTTTACCTTCGGCAAGCCTATATTTATAACTGGGAGAAGTCTTTTGAAATTTAAATATATGAGTATAAAACTTGAAACATAATACAAGAAAGATGATTACAATTCTGTGCTCAGAGTCATAGACATTAATCCCAAACAATTTTGGTAGTTATAAATTGTAATATTATCACCAGTTTTGCTTTCAATAAATTGGGTCAGACTGTTCCACAAACAGGGTTTACTTTAACGCACAAAACACGCGTATTTACGCGTTCAGGCACTTTTCTGACTCCTTCAAATCCACAGTCCCAAAGTCCAATGCGTACAAAATCTTGAAAACGTACGCGTTCAGATATTGCAAGATTTGAATAGAGAAACACCTGATATTGTGCATTTATTCTCGGCTTTTGGCATTTAGGACCTAAAGGCTTTATGGACCGTCATGTCACAATTTTCGGCTTTTCAACTGTTTAAACTTAAATTTTACACAGTAATAGAGCCAAAATGGTCCACCAAATCGCTTCAATTAGATCTTCATTTTGCAAAATTTTCCAAGTTCTTAGGGGGGGAACACCATCCTGCGTAGTTGACAAACAAATGGCCACTTTCACTTCTGCTTTCGACATTTGCCAATTTATGTTTAACACAATTTATAGGCCTACCATAATAGGGAAAACTTGCCGTCCACGAAAGACTCCATGGACTGCTCATTTCACAAATATTCGGCTTTGTTAAACTAACATTTTACACATTAGTGCCAAAATGATCCACCAAATTGCTTCAATTAGGTCTTCATTTTGCAAAAGTTTCTTACTTCTCAGGGGGCATTTTTAAATATTATTATTTTCTTCTAACATTGCCCCCATCCCCTTATGACTGCTCTAGATCCGACACTGCTCCAAACAGTGGCGTAGATTTCTTTTTGACTCGGGGAGGGGGTGAAAATAAATGTTTTGAAGTATAGTGAATCCAGCACTTATTGGAGAAAGAATAAGTTTATGGTACAAACTTTTTTGCCATTTTGCAAAAATGTGCACTTTTGGGGCTAAAATGGCCAAATATGAGGTTAATTTGGTCAGAAACCCATATACAGGCGTCAACATTGGGGGATGACACACAAGACTGGTGCTTGTGTTTTGTTTGTAAGAGTGAACGTTCTCTTTGTCCATCGTCTTTGTCTCTTTTGTGATTGTCCTTTGTACCTATTCTTACAAATTTTGACTATAATATTATGATTTAATTCATGATCGTTGGGAACTGGTGGCCCATTATGTATGTTTTTTCTCCCTCCACCAGTTCCAAGAACAGGAATAAAAACTTCAAAAAAAAAAAAAAAAAAAAAAAACATTGGGGATGATTGTGGATCATCCCCTGGCAAAATATTGGGGAGATTCCTATATGGCTCCAAAAACACACATATTGTTGAAAATGTCTTCAAAAATAATATTATAAAAATACCCCTTGGGCAATGTTTTGACTCCTTCAGAGGAAAAATTCACAATTGAAAGGGTTAAAAAAATTTGAAAATACCCCTTCAGCAAAATGCTTAAAGAAAACCCTGTCCACAAGCATTTGATTTTTTAACAATCACAAAAAAATGCACCAATGATTCCTCAGAATTATTTCAAAAGCACAAAATGGGAATCAATCTACCAATTTTATGAAGTAACTTGTTTGTGCAAATTACTCTCTGAAACACGTAAAAAGCCCTGCGTTGAGTTTCAATACTGCAAGAAAAGTTATTATTGTGTACTTCATTCCAATCTGTATCCTGAACAATATTTAAAGCATCAATCCAAAAGCTCTCAGTTTTGGCAGGTCCATCCTGTGTTTTGAAAATAGTGTATAAATACTTTGCCATTTTCAAACAAGCTTCCAACAATCTTATCAAAAATACTTTCTTTAACATTAGGGGGGGGGGGGGTAGTTATAAAACAAGTCAATCGAAATTCCTTTCATAAGATAATTGTACTTTCTTCTGTCTTTAATATAGAGATATCAAATTCAAGAACAAGATCTTCAAAAGATTTACTGAAATTATACCCTCTATTAAGATCCTCAAGGATTATGTATACCACGATCAAACCAATCTTGATAAAAGAATATTTGTTTTGGTTTTCAAACGAATATTGCAATTCCACCAAACATCCAAATGTCTGTTTGGCTAGTGAACGGGTACACCTTGCCCCTTTCCCGAATTTCTCTTTCATTGTTTGTCAAGGGGGCACCGTTCTCTTACATGTTTAGGGACTTTTCTTTAAATTCAACCATAGGCGCCCTTTATTATATAGCTTATCAGACTTGTGTTAAAACGTGTTGTCAGCTCGTGTTTGTAACAAATTAAATCAAATACAAATACTTTAATGTAGGCCTATAGGTCTTTGTAGTGAAGTTTACGTATATTGAATATTTTTATCAGTAAAATTTGCAATATAGAGAAAATTACAGAATGAATGTCAACAGTGAGAATGCAGGCCTATAATTACGGTATAGTATTAATTGTCTCGAGACAGCAGGAAAACACACAACACAAAATTTAGACTCCGCATTGTCCCACGATCATGAGGACCATTTAATAAATGCAAGATATTTATAACAATTCCACATTTTCATAAGACTATATTATATTGAAATTATTAACAATCGATTTCATATAAATTAATACAAATATATCAATTGAAATCAATAATTGGAGCAAGCATTTTTAATTATTTATTAGAAATTATTAACAATCGATTTCATATAAATTAATACAAATATTTCAATTGAAATCAATAATTGGAGCAAGCATTTTTAATTATTTATCTTCATATAATTAAATAAATAAATACAAGAATTATTGGAAAAATGTGTACAAGTCAAACATACAAGACACAAAAGTTGACTTCTGTATCACATTTAACCAAATTTCGTCTTTAGCAAAACGGATACATCTTTGTATGAAACAGGGATTGGATTGGAAACAACATTTTATACCCGCAATTAAATAATTAGAAATCTCCAAAAGAAGAAAAAATGCCAGCAATTAAAATTTTGTATCCAACCAGAGCCGGCATTACATATACACTATTAATGATATATAGATATTATTAAAACCACTGATATTTATAGTCAATTAACTAAAGATACTCAAAACAAGCAATTATTAGTTACATAAAGCCTTCAATCACGCTCTGTAAAACGCAGTAGAAAGTGGAGACAATCTACTGACGAGATTCTTCAGGTTTTGAAGAAACTCCTTATCACATTCAAACACCATAAAACGCAGTAGAAAGTGGAGACAATCTACTGACGAGATTCTTCAGGTTTTGAAGAAACTCCTTATCACATTCAAACACCATAAAACGCAGTAGAAAATGGAAACAATCTACTGACGAGATTCTTCAGGTTTTGAAGAAACTCCATATGCCAGTATAAAACGCAGTAGAAAGTGGAGACAATCTACTGACGAGATTCTTCAGGTTTCGAAGAAACTCCTTAACACATTCAAACACCATAAAACGCAGTAGAAAGTGGAGACAATCTACTGACGAGATTCTTCAGGTTTTGAAGAAACTCCTAAACACATTCAAGCACCATTAAACGCAGTAGAAAGTGGAGACAATCTACTGACGAGATTCTTCAGGTTTCGAAGAAACTCCGTCAACACATTCAAACACCAATAAACGCAGTAGAAAGTGGAGACAATCTACTGACGAGATTCTTCAGGTTTTGAAGAAAATCCTTAACACATCCAAGCACCATTAAACGCAGTAGAAAGTGGGGACAATCTACTGACGAGATTCTTCAGATTTTGAAGAAACTCCCCAACACATTCAAACACCATAAAACGCAGTAGAAAGTGGAGACAATCTGCTAACGAGATTCTTCAGGTTTTGAAGAAACTCCATACCAAGCCTTTATTTTCAAAGCATAAAGCAGCATGATTGGACATACCATCTTATTAGAGTATCTTTGACAATACTTAGTTAACTGAGTTACCCTTCCCGCTATTGGGAGGGTGGGTGGGATTTTTTGATCCATCATGATCGCAGAGACATTTGCAAGTGCATCACTAAGAGAACTATGGCCATAACAAAGCAATGAAAGTATAAAACGGAAAACCTGATTGGATGCACACCACTAAAGGGGCAGCTGATTGGGCAGGAAAGATGAGCTTGTTGCTATAACAACATAACAACAACCCTAAACTAAAACTGAATTGACTGGTGACCAAAACTTTTAAGTGTGCTTGAGATGACTCAAGTGGGAATGAGAGGATTAGATGCACATGACAGCCCATGGTCCCCTGCTGCTGAGACAATCTGGTTTTTAAAAGATTTACACTTTAAAAAACGGAATTATTCCATCCTGTAGGTGAAAAGGCTATTATTATTGCTATAACAATTAATTCAGGTGGTTGTATCAACTGATTAATTGATTATTATATATTTTTAACTGATTTATTTCACAAACGTAACCATTGTAAATATGAAGCTAAATGAGGCTTAAAATATACTTGGAATTCAAGAGTACTTGTAAAGTAGGGATTGGAGTAACAATGTCGAGGTTCGTTTATTACATGCGACTGGCAACCCATCTATGTGTATCGGCTATTAAAGAAACTTCTGTTAGCTGATGCCTAATTTTGTCTGAACAATGTGACGCTTGATTTAGAGACGCGTCGACATGTTAAAATTTGCTCAAGTGATTTTATCATAATAGCCATCACATGCGCATAATAATTGACTATTATTTATTGTTTCAAAACATAATCGCAACAAATTATGACCCTAGCAATGTTATTCGGGAATTAACAACGAAACCAACTAATTTGAAAAAAAAAAAAAAAAAAAAAAAAAATGGAGCAATGTTTTGTTGTAAATAAATGGAGCAATGTTTTCGATAGGAAACAAATGGAACTCCTTGTAATTGTAAAATTTCACAATTTTTCAACTTTTATGCAAATTTGAAATAAGTCTTTTAAAGTATTTCGTTCTGTTTTAAACAGGAAAGTGTATAAGCTATACGATCGTGAAGGAATTTCATAATTACTCTCCAATACCGTAGGCAGTTGAAGCATATTTGTCATGTGAGATCCAATGCCGAGTTGTATGCAAATTATACTGTAAAAAACAGTAAATTAGTTCATATTTGTTATAGTACCCATGTAGAATAGTGTAGACCCCCGGGTACGTCAATATGAAATGGATATAGGTGTAGAGCTGACACTTTCCATAGTAAGGGGCATTCGGTGAGAGCAATTTGTAAAGTATGGGGTCATTTGGCCTGGGTGAGAGCATGGTTTTTGGGATTCGATGAGAGCAAAATGTAAAAATATGGGGTCATTGGGGTCATTGGGCAAGAACCGCAATAGTGCCACAGAAACCTTGAACATTTAACAAATTTTGTTCTAAATGGCTTCAAATTTCTTTTTTTTTTTTTTTTTTAAATAAGTAACAAAATCAGTGATAAATGAAAGTTGCTGTTCAAATTGAAAATAGGGGTCTTTGGGTGACAGGTCAACGGGTGTGACAGCGCATGTGTTCGTAAACAAATATGAGGTCCTTGGGCGACAGCGATGCTTCTTCTTCTTGCGTATGTCAGGAAGAAACAAGATATAAAAGCCAAAACATAAATTTCATTAAATTTCAAGCCCAGTACGCATCAACCAGTCCCTGGTGGCTTCATCGACTTCAATCAGGCCGGAGATACCATTCGGTGGTCTATGGAGGTGACAGGATGAGATGATGTGGTCGGCTGTTTGTTCCTCACTACCGCACTCGCAAGCTGGGCTTTCCTTTAAGCCCCATTGGAACAGGTTGGCATTGAAGCGTCCAACTCCACTTCTCAGGCGGTTTAATTTTGTCCAAGCAGACCTGGGTAGATTGAAGCCTGGGATGGTGTCTGTTGGGTCTGTGACAAAGCGCTGGAGTGGTGAGGAAGACTGAAGCCATTGGTCTTTCCATGCCTTAGCTGTCCAGTCCTTGGCTGTCTGGTTAGGCTGTGTCGTCTTCATCAAGACTATTGCTTGCTGAGCAAACGGCTTCCTGGATACCAATCTCCTGCTTTCCCCTCACTGTTCCTAGCTCTTGACAGGGTGTCATGAAGGAGGTGTCCTGGTTCTTCAGATCGGAGTGCTATAGCTACGGAGGCTGCTTTCCTTCTGATGTCCGGCGGAGGGATTCCTGCTAAAACCGGAAGCTGTTCGGTTGGAGTTGGTCGCAGACATCCTGACACAGTGCGCATTGCTTCATTTAGACCAGTGTCTACCTGGTGGGTGTGGTGGCTCCTGCTCCATACTGGTGCACAGTATTCTGCTGGTGCGTATACCAAGGCCAGGGTTGATGTTCTGAGGGTCTTGGCGCTTGCTCCCCAGCTAGTGCCGGCTAGGTGACGAATCAATGCGCATCTTGCTGTGACCTTGCTGAAAGGGGGTGAGTCTTGCTGAAAGGGGGTGAGTCTTTACAGCCCTACATACGCGCACCTCCAAAGTGGGAGTGCCCCCCCCTCAGCTTTTACAATCAAAGACTCCTCTTCCCATACACACGTTGTTCGACCGTTGCCGGTTATTCATTAACAAGTAATTATGAGCCCTGGGAAGGTATAAGTGGGAGGGGGGGGTGGCGAGCTGAAAGTGTGGGGGGGGGTTGGCAAGCAATATTTATCCAGCCGAGAAGAGGGGGGTGATTTTTGGTACACATTCCATGTGCGGATTTAGGGGGGGGGGGGGCGCAGCCGGCGCGCGCCCCCTCTATTTTTTGACTAACAAAGGGCGCCGGTAACTTAAAATTGTAAAGAAATAAAAAAAAAAGGAACAAATTCGGCCATGAACAGCAAAGAATGGGCCAAAACCATTGAGTTTTCGAGGGGGTAAGCCCCTTTAACACATCGTCGACCAAAAGGCGCCCCATTTATCGAAAATTCCTGGATCCGACCCTGCATTCTTGGACAACCGTTCGGAAACGTTTAAATCGCTTCTTCAACTTTATTTTCCAAAATCAAACAGAGTAATGAGAGTATACTTATTAGGTACATTATTACAAAAAAAGATTAAACGAAACGATTATGGAGGGAAATGATCATAAGGCCAAGAAGGCCAGAATTGATCACGCCCTTTTATAATACAGAAAAAAAGCAAAGCAAAATGAGAGACTATCACACAAGATACATAAAACTTAAAAACTTGCTCCAAGAATTAAACGTATGATAAGGAAAGATGCAATTTGTATTTTTTTTTCGAAAGTTTGTCAATGATTTAGCTTCTTTGACATTTTCGTTTTGGGCCTGTGGTTCTGAGTCTGACTGCTTGATCAGTAAAAACCTTTTTATTTCATTGTTTGATTATAATTGTTTCTGTTTCTTCAATTCTTGTGTGATAGTTGTGGATATCAGAACGTTTTGTAAAGAAGTTGTTAAACGAGTTTGGTAATTGATTAAGACAGTATTTGTACATACATACATAATTTGTAAGTATCAAATACGTTTTCGCAACATGTATATAGACCCCGGGGGCGGGATGCACTCAACTTTGACGGTATGTGCCTGTCAATAGGGGCCCTCTTTTGAAGTCGACTATACCCGATGACCCCCATTTTTTTTAAAGTCATATCCAATGACCCCCTTTTTTTGGTTGCGGCTACCCAATGACCTCTTTTTTTCTAGATTTTAGCATCAAAATGCCAAAAAATAATGCAGAAACTTTCAAATTTTGCTCAATTTGATCACAATTATCCCGAAATTTTCAACATTTTGCTCCATTTTTTCAAAATTTTCTGCCCGATGACCTTTTTTTTTTTAAATCTTATACTCAATGACCTTTTTTTTCAAATATTATACCCAATGACCCCCTTTTTTATTTTGTTTGTACCCAATGACCCCCTCTTTTAAAATAACGCTTTGTACCCGATAGGCCCCTACTTCGCGACCCCGGTAGGCACTTCTAAAGTTGAGTGCCCCCGGGATATAGACCATTAGGGTTTGCAAGTTGGGTTCCAAAAATTTGACATGTGCAAGGGGGGACAAGCGATTTTTGGGCAGGCGGAGATGGGGGAGGGGGGAGGGGCAAGAGATTTTGGGCGGGACCGAGAAGGGGGGGGCAAGCGATTTTGGGTGGACGTTTGGAAATTTTACCCCCGGGGGCTCATAATTATTGCACAGCCCCTACCCGGGAGCCCCTAAAGCTCTTTCCCACCCGTCCCGCTTAGCCTATAGCTATAAACGGATTGTAACTTTTTACACTCGACACAAGGGTTTATTTCATAAATTAAATTATTTTATCCCTCGTCAAATTTGGATCCATCAATTCATCATGAGATTTGGATATAGAATTGGGTTTGAGAAGTAACACGTACGGTACTGGTGTATTCATATGTCAAAATTTATTTTCGGTGGCAATTGTGCTGTGGAAAGTTGAAAACAAGTGCATGATTATACAATACACGTGCCTCATGTCATTCGAATTATTTATAAAATCCCTTTTCGCGGAGGAGCACCGTTTTTTAGATGTCAGCTGAGATGATTGCGCATGCATGTATGACTGAATGTAATGAATTTGAGGAGAAGAGATTTCATTCAAAGACGTGTAGGAATCATGGGCAAAGTATTAATTTAAAATTTAGATAAAATTATCCAAATCTGATTAATATAATGACATCAGGCATGATTCAGCATATTAACTAATTAAAGGATCCGTTTATTATTCCAAATGGAGGGGCCAGGAGTAGACAGCAAGTCTTTAGAGGAAATGCATACTCCCCCACCCCTTTCAAAGATGAGGAAATCATTATGACCCCCGAGCTTCACAAAAACAAAATTAACAAAATAATAAAATAAATTCAAAAAGACATTATTTAAGTGCAAAATCCAGTGTAGGAGTCTATAAAATCCACCTTTCTCGAGTCCGAGCCTGACTTGAATCCAAGTGTGCAATAGAGTCGTACCACCACGGTCTAAAACCAATCATTAGCACCAACGTGTTAAGGGTGTTTTTTTAGGTACGTTTTTGTCAAAACACATCCAGTTTTGGGGTGGGTTTTCATACTGACATGAACATAGTTATGAGGCTTAATTATTATGACGTCGACAGATCAAAAATTGCCAACCTAATTTGCAACCACTAACAAATATTAAATGAGCAGTTTCATCCTTTGAAAGTTCAATCATGCAATGAAGCAAGACTTGGGGAACGTACACTGTGATCCGTCGTAAGACCTCTCAATTATTATGAGCCCGCTGTCACCCAAAGAATCCATTTTATTTTATTTTATCATTATTTTTCTTTTAGCAATTTGAACATAAAAAGTCCACATTTTTCCCAACCATCAACCAATAATTCTATGTGATGATTGGGTCTTTTTGTCAAAAAATAAACAAATGTTGACCATGATATTGTTTTACTGGGAAAAATATCCCCAACCCTCATTTTCATATAATTATGCTCACATGTTTTCCTGTAGTATTTGTAGTAGGTGTTCTGGGTGTGATGATGCATCCGAAGGTGTTTAGGAGTACGCTAAGGCAACTTGTAGAATATCGGAGTCTTCACAACAGTCCGAACCACAGTCAGTCCGATTTTTGTAGGATTAGGGTTAAGGTTAGTTGGGGTTAGGGTTCGGACTGACGGTGTTTTGGACTGACGGGGTGTACCCGCAGAATCCTGCATGTATTATATACGCACCACTTTTCTAGAAACCGACGCAAATAGGGTTCACCATATTCCAATGGTACCACTGTGCATTTCCTATTAATTTCAATAGTTCAAGTAAAGAGTTAAAGTATCAGCTACACTCAACTTAGACTTTGGAATCCAAGTCTAGTCCGAGTTCGACTCCAGTTGTGTCCGAGTCATAAGCCGAGTCGAAAGTCAAAGGTTCGATTCCTACAACACGTACCAAACCCGGGGGACCCAACTTTAAAAGTCCCCCTCAGATACGAATGTATCTGATGAACCCTTAAAAAAATTACACTCGATGACCCCCTTTTTTAGGTGCGGCAACCCAAAAATATTATTTTGCTCCATTTGTTTTCAAAATTTCTACCCGATGACCCTTTTCTATACCCAATGACCCACTTTTTTCAAAATATTATACCCAATGACCCCTCTTTTCATTTTGTTTATACCCAATGATCCCCTTTTTCATAAACGTTTTGTATCGCGATATACTTCGCAATGCCGCGCCGGTGGGCACATGCATAACCGTCACTACTAAAGTTGAGTGCCTCGTCCTGGCCAAAACCATGGGACCCCTTTCAAGAAAAGTGAACATGAGCCTGCTTTCAATTACTAAAAAAAAACTAGATCCTTTTTGGCGTGGTCCAAACCATATGACTCCTAGTTTTTTCATGCCCACCGACACAAAAAACTAAGAAAATTTATATTTATCTGAAGTCAACAAATTTTTAAATGTAGGTGATTATAGTTATAGATGTAACTCGCTCCGTGACTTGCTATAAACTCGAGTCCAAAAGTGTTAAAAAGGGTGCTATTTTCACCAATTATGACGTTGTTGTTGCTGTTGGTGTTTGCTGTTGTTTTTAGCAAGATTCCCTAGATATTTGAGTATGGTAATTTTTCGTGTGACTTTGAGACAAATTAAAACAGTGACTTCTTGAAAGTAAATGTGTATTTTCCTGTTTTCAGTTTTTTCTGCAGTATGACCTTATAATTATTTTGGTTAATTGAAAAAAAGCAGCCTAGGATATCAAATCAACATCTTCCCATCTTACATATCGTTATGAATTCAGATCAGAGTGACAAATCGAGCATTTTGAGCAAATTGAGTTTACTGTATGCTTGTGATTATGTTAATTCATCAGGCGATCTTTAATGTCCACCAAAAATTAATAATAAATCTTACTTCCCAACGTATATTGAAATTGCGATTTGGGCGAATCGCCCTATATAAGTGCGATTAATAAATTTGACCAAAAGACGAAATCGTGTACTTAGCTGTACTTGATCTATTGTATAGTATAGCTGGAATCTCCCAATTTTCTATATTACATGTTCTACAGCTACTGGAATATATATTTGATATATAGGCCTAATGGGTAGTTTCAGGTCCGGGCCGCGTAATTTTTTTCTGCAACCATAACGGGACGCAAAATTTTATTAAATCATAACCTAACCCTAATCCTAACCCTAACATGCACTTACCCTAACCCTAACCCTTTCCTATGGGTTATAAAATTTTTGCGTCCCGACGTTGCAGAAAAATAATAACCGTCCGGGAACTTTCGCAGTAAGGTAAGAGCAGAATTCGGTGATATGGGGTCATTGGATGAGAGCATGATTTTTGGCATTCTGTGAGAGCAAAATGTAAAAAATTTGGGGTCTTTGGGTGAGAACATGACCTTTTTTGAAATGGAACCTTTGGATGAGAGCCAAAACAGCTCCACGGAAACCTTGGATTTCCAGTTCTATAAATGGCTTCAAATTTCTTCTTTTATTTTTTAAATAAGTAACAAAATCAGTGATAAATGATAGTTGCTGTTCAAATTGAACTTGTAAGGGTCTTTGGGTGACAGATCAAATGGAAAAATAGTGGGTCTTCGAGTGACAGAGCATGTTGTCATAAAAAAAAATATGGGGTCTTTGGGTGACAGCGGCGCTGAAAAAAGGGGTCTTAATATGCGGCACCTCCAAAGTGGGAGTGCCCCCAGGCTATTGGTATCTTCTATTCAGTGATACCAAAATAAGTACAAACATTCCCCACATGATATCGCTATGGACTGGAGTAATTATCCCGGGTAATTATGTCAGAGCGCCGTTGCAAAATTGGGAAATCACAGAAAATTATAGGCCTATAGGTGTAAATAGGCCTACCTGTTTTGAGGGATATAATGATTGTTTTAGAACATGCAAATAATTTGTGCACATTCATTTCTATAATATAGGCCTACATTTCAAATGAGTGCTCACGAATGTTCTCAATTATTATTAGAATGACCAATGGAATGTACCATGCAAGATTTCCAAACGCCTGCCTAATTTGCCTGCCATCCTTCCTTCACGTACAAATGCTATCGGGTATGTGCCGCCCAAATGGGTAGGTTTTCCACGAAATATCCTTAAACATTATCTGAGACATTATGGGTCTCTTTAATTTTTCCGTGCTATACAGTGGCGTATATTTCTTATTGACATGGGGTGGGGGTGGGGTTGGGAAAAAATTCTGGAAGTGTAATGAATCCAGCACCTTTTGGCAACATACTAGTAATAGGTTCATGGTACAGATGCGCGCGATTTGTAATTTTGAAGCTAAACCGATGAAAATGGTGCAAAAGAGTAATAAATTTGTGCGAAGCACGAAAACATTTGCACTTTTGGAGCTAAAATCCTTTTTAGATATGGGTCTCAATTTTCGGAAAATCCTTAGATATGTCCCTATTTTCGGTAAAATTACCCTTGGAGATGGGTAAGGGTTTGAATGCTCGAGCCACACACCCCCGTCGAAAAATAATCCTAGTACTACTAACAGGCCTTGCCGTTTGAGGCGAGTGATCGCTCAGCATTCAATCAATTATGTTCTCTCTTCAAGCGGAGAAAGTTACAAAGTTTAGCGCTTCGCGCGCATTTAAACATAAATACCGTTTAAAGACCGAAGCTTTACTTGATTTTAGTGGTATTTGTGCAATTTCGACCACTCGCCTATAGACCACTCGCCTTTCAAAGGACTGAAGTACCAAGTGAGAACATGAATTTTTCAAAATACGGGGTCTTTGGATGATAGTCAAAAACAGACCAACGGACATGACGGAAGCCTCAAATAGGCCTATAGAATCATAGTAGAACTATAATAGCCCCGTTCACAAATCGCGACGCCTCTCGAACATAACAGCGAGCGAAGCGAACACCGAGCGTCTAATCCTGTTCACAAATCGACGCGACGCCTCTCGAGGGGGACGCTATGACAATTATTATAATCATTGATGTCTCAGAAGTGAGAAAATTTTTGCAAAATGAAGACCAAATTGAAGCCATTTGTTGGACCATTTTGGCACTATAAATTGTTAGTTTGAAAAGTCTAATATTTGTTTCGTGGACAAGTCTTCACTATTATTGTTAGACTTCTCCGTAGTCCACTTGCCCATTTTGCATATACACCAGGCACAAAAAGAAACTCGTCAGTTATATTCATCCTTGCTGTTCAATAACTTGATAATTTTGGATTATTCTGAAATATACATTTTGTTAATTGGACTTTAATTTCTTATTTGACACCCTGTTCGTGAACATTGAGCAAGAATTGACCAAGATATGCACCTCCAAACTCTCAAACCCCAAAATGAAAAGTTGCAATTTGAACGATTCAATCATGCCTGTAAAGCGCGCTTCAGACTCCGTATTGTACGTACAATATTGTATGTACAATACTTTTCGTGACGTCAAAAAGTATTACACGTGCAATAAATAGTATGTACCGGGAAAATATATATTTTGCTACAATCATTGGTTGCTTAATTGATATGGAGTTGCCAAATTTCTAAGAGTTCTAAATTTAGTGAGTGCACGGAATGATGAACATCTTTTAATGTCTTCTTGTATTCAACCATGGTAGGTATCATAATACCTACTATGATTCAACTGTACTTGAATTATTGTATAATCAATGGGCACCTTTTTAAAGTTAATAATACGTCGTATTAATACTAATATTAATAATATTAAAATTGTAATAATAATATAAATGGTACATTCAGATCTTATTTATTTATTTATAGATTTATCTATTTAGGCCTATTTATTTATTTATTTATTTATTTATTTATTTATTTATTTATTTATTTATTTATTTATTTATTGATTTATTTATTTATCTATTTATTTATTTATTTATTGATTGATTGATAACTGATTGATTAATTGATTTAGAGATTCATTTATACTGATATTTAGTCATATATTGATTTAGAAAGTTTAAAAGTATCATTTGTAGGCCTTTGTATTTATTCTGGTTCTGATTTTATTGATACTGATATTTTTGTTAATTTTTAAAGTTTTGGCATAGCATTCGTTACATTATAACACGCTGTGTTATGAATTTGCAACACCTTTTTACATATTGATATCGTTGAGGCATGTTATGATAGGCCTACTTATGATCATCACAATACATCCATAAACGTGTTAATGCAGTAACCGTAGCGTTAGGGGCACGGAAGCCCCCCCTTGATCTGAAATATTAGAAAA